>NC_053427.1:57717852-57963886 GCF_007990345.1 Gossypium hirsutum
AATGTATGACATTGAGTGTAACAGCTTACAGTGAGTGGATTATGACTGTCTCTCTTGAGGTACCCTAAGGATTTATTTGATGAGAAGAGAAATTAACTTTGGTAAACCGACTGATTTAGACACGATGTTGAAAGAATTGTGGTAACCAGAATTCTTTTGAACTTATTTTTTCAGTGAAAAAATAATACGAGATTAGTGATGACAAAATAATTGAAGGAATAATATTTGAAATGTAGACATTTGAGTGTAACAGCTTACAGTGAGTGGATTATGACTGTCTCTCTTGAGTACCCTAAGGATTTATTTGTTCTAGGAAGTGTTATTATGACTATCTATCTCCTAATAAATTTTATTGTACAAGGATGTTTTCTAATCTTGATGTTTGATTAAGGCATTGATAACCTGATTGGTTTATAATCAGTGTTGTTCCATTTCTCTTGGTATTCTATTACATTTGTCAATTAAGACTTTATGAGAAAACACACATGACGCTATGATTCGGTTTCTTCTAATAGTGATTTGCCCGATATGTATATGGAAGGTATATTCTTCTTGTGCATCTATCTTTGGGGTTCAGAATGATATTTTCTTCTGGATTTCTTTATGTGGATTTCTATATTCTAGATTTCTCCGTTATGGATTCCTTATCTTGAACTCTTGGTCATCTTTATCTAGTAAACTTGTCGAACATGGCTTATAGTTAAAGTATGACCTTTAGATTTGATATATATATCAAGTGTGATTATGCTTCTGATTTTGATCATGATAATTTGGTGAATCTTAGTATTTGGATGTCTCTAAATTTTTGTATAAGGATTAACATTGGCAAAGCTTAAGTGGTAAAATCTTCATTTTGTGAAATTAATGGCTTATATTCATGTTGGCAAATTTAAACAGATGGAGAACATTTGTTCTAACTGAAGCCTTTGAACTGGTCTATATTTGTGTTGAGCCAAAGACTCTTGATTTCATGATATGTTTTGAATGTATGTTTAAGACACAGCAATGAAGCTTAAGATTGGTCATAGAAACCTAAGTTTGATCAGTGCAATACTTGTATAAAAGATATGGAATTTTGTATCCTTGTTAGAATATTTGAAATTTTTTAAAGCGAGATAGGTTCTCCAGAGTTTTCAGCATATTACACAGATGAATAGAGAAAGTTATATTTTCTGTCTAGATATTCCTGTCCTTGAAAGAGGAAAGTGATATGTAGCGTGTTGTTAAATGTTGACGTATATGTAAATCATGCTGATATGTACTGAATTTTCGCTCATTAGGTTCGAAGAATTTCTTGCTTTATGAATTTGGACATCTTGAGATTCTAGTCTCCACTAATCGGATTGAGATCCGGGTTTCATATCATGATTCTGGGAAAGCCAGAGGAGGCTTTGTAATGAAATGTAGTGAGAGTTTAATTAGCAAATAATCAGACTGTGGAATTATAAAGTGTATGAGCCAAGATGAACTAGCTAGTTCACTATTCGAATTCGAAAAAGATTCAGGTATGAATGTATATGTAACATGATGGTATGGACAACTTGAATACATGAACTTCTATAAAGATTAAATTGCATGAAAGTGTTGTAAAGCAAAACCGTTCATGATTCTTGTTTGTGGAATTTAAAGAATATGTATCAAAGTTCACCTTGAGTGAAAGTTCCTTGATATCGATTATAGGATTGAGGAATCCAAGTGAAAAACCAAAACCACTTTCTGGTAAGATTTTTGGGACGAAAATCCCTAAAGGGGGAAAATGTAACATCTCGATTTAAGGCCTACACGGAACAGTGGTTTCAGGATCACAAAATCGATGCAAGAAAATTTATTCTTATTATATTTTTATGGTCTACAATTTCACGGGATGATTTTGTGAAAATTTTGTTCAAAAATTTTGACGTTTGGACACACAATTTAGTCAAAAGGACTAAATCGTAAAAAGTGAAAAAGTTGAGTTCTACATGCTAAAGGTGTCCAATTGTTATGAAATTTTAAATTGGAGGTCTTTATATGGAATTATACCATTGGTTAAGTTGGTGGACAAAAATGGGCATGGTTAGGCATGTTTTCATAGTTTTTCATTAAGGGCATTTTGGTCATTTAAGTTATTAAAATGAATTAAAAACAAAATTAAAAGCCAAATTTGTCATCTTCAACCTCTTGCCGAAAATTGCATGGAGAAACCATGGCTAGGGTTTTTCAAGCTACCAAACCGATGTAATCCGTTCTAGCCCCGTTTTTAATGATTTTATGTTTTTGCAATCCTCGTAACAAGATCTATCTATTTCTACCATTAATTTGAGCTAGGGTTCATGTTTAAAAATTTACCCATGTGCTACATGCATGCATTTTGATGTCTAATGGTAGAAAATGAGTTGTGTTAAATAAACACTTTACTAAGCGATTTTACGAAAACGTCCGAAAGACCGTAAAAGTTTAAAAACAATATAAAAGGTTATAGAAATTATTGCTAATTATGAAAAGGTTCACTAGCTTATAAAAAAATTGAATAAAAATCATTACGACCTAGGGGTAAAAATGTAATTTCGACAAAGTTTAGGGCAAAAATGTATTTTTCCAAAATATGATTTTGAGTCAATTGAATAATGTGAGTCCTAAATAGGCGTATTTGAAATGATAGATCAAGGAAATCGAGCTTCGGGCTTAAATCGGGAAAATACAAATTTTGGACTAAAATGGTAATTTTGTCGTTTCCGTATTCGAGGTAAGTTCATGTGATTTAATAAGCATATTTTTTATGTTATTATTGTTATACATAAATATATATTGCTATGATTGTGTTGAAATTGATATTAATGGAAGTTGATAGAGCATGACATATTAAATGAAATGAGTAAGTTGTATGGAAACAAGTTGCATGTTATTTTTATTGTATAGTTTAATGTTAATAAACATGAAAATGAGTTGGTTTGAATGTACATTGCATAATCATCTATTCATATTGATATACTTGATGAAAAGTGAAATTCCCGATTGAATAAAGAGGGATATTCGATGGATAAATCATTGTTTACATGACATGAGATCCTGCATGTTTGCAGAAAAGGATTTAGCCCAGATGGGTAATCCGTTGATCTCAATATAGAAAGGATCTAGCCTGGATGGGTGTTCCTTAAGTGCTCGAGCCTCCCAAAGAATATGGTGCATTAAGGATTAGCCCAGACGGGTAGTCCGATTAAGGACTGAATTAGCCTGGACTAGTAATTCAGATCTGAACTATGAGAGTTATGTCGTTGTAAGGGATTTAATGTAACACCCCGAACCCGAGACCGACACCGGAGTCGGACACGAGATGTTAACAAACTTTGAAAATTTTTCCAGACACTGCCCAGTCTGAGTACTAGTCGCTTCAAAAATCATATCTTGAGTTTCACAACTCGAAAATCAGTTTTGTGATTTTTCCCTGAAACTAGACTCATGTCCCCACCTATGTATTTTTTCTAGAATTTTGGTCGGGCCAATTAGTACAGTTTATTAGTCAAAGTCTCCCATGTTACAGGGATCGACTACACTGACCTTTTCCCATTACGACTTGGATATCTCTCTGGTCAATTTATAGTGAATTTCCAAAGTCGGAACAGGGAATCCAGAAACTGTTCTGGCCCTGTTCACAAGAACCTGAGTATCTCTTACTGTACTGTTCATATGATTGTTTCGTTACTTTCATATGAAAGTAGATTCATCAAGGTTCGATTACATAATTTATTCACTATTTAATTCCACTCCTACGAATTCTTGTGATTTTTCCAATCCACACCACTGCTGCTGTCAGCCTCTGTTTTCAAAGTAAACCTTACCTATTTTCGGGGTTTCATGGACCAACTAGGCCTTGTCATACATATGCCCACATATGATCATACTTAGCCATTCCAATGGCTGATCATTTGCTCAACACTTCCATTCCAACTATAGTTACATCATGAAACCATCTATACATTCATAAACACGAATGGTCTAATGCCATATGCTGTACACTTATACATTTCATAAAGTACTCGAAAACAACAATGGGTAGTCCTATACATGCCATATCAAAATTCAACCAAAATAGTACCCAAAAGAGCCTTTGATAGTGTGGGCGACTTCGACTTCAAGATCCCGAGTCCGATAGCTGGAGAACCAAAAATCTATATAACAGAGGAGCAGTGTAACGGGTAAGCAATTTATGCTTAGTAAGTTTTGAGCAAGGAATCCCAGCATAAACAAAGAATAACACACATTTAGCTAAACGGAATATTTCACAATACGCAATTTACCGATATCAAACTTGCTTCACAACATTAACAACCCTTATGTACATACACAATAGACTAACTTAGCCGAAGGCCGGTAGCTCGTTTATCAACTGAGCGAACATTTATTTGTAAGGGTTCGATTAAATTCAACACATACGTAACATATCCCCATATTGGGATGTTTTTCGAGTATTCGCTGGAATTTTACAGCAAGCTCATTCATTACCAAATCACGTACCTTCGGATTTAACCGGATATAGCTCCTCGTTCAAATGCCTTCGGGACATAGCCCGGTTTTAGTAACTCACACAATGCCTTCGGGACATAACCCGGATTTAATAACTCGCACGAATGCCTTCGGGACTTAACCCGGATTTAGTATCTCGCACAAAGGCCTTCGGGCTTAACCGGAATTTGTATCTCGCACAAATGCCTTCGGATCTTAGTCCGGATATATTCACTTAGCACAAAGCCTTCGGGACTTAGCCCGGACAGCATTCAATTAATCATGCACATCTAACAATAATTCATGGCACATTCATATTTCATTTTCATTTGCGAAACTCAAACACAAGGCACATATCGTCCTTGCACATTCGGCTCAATAGCCTCACATAGAGCATGATTTAATCACATCGTAATTTAAGCTCTCTTACTCAAGAACTTACCTCGGGTGTTGTCGAACGATTCCGCTAACTATTCGACCACTTTTTCCTTCCCTTTATCGGATTTATTTCCCCTTTGCTCTTGAGCTTAATTAAACAAATAAATTGATTTCATCATTTAGGCATCAAAAAGATGAACACAAGGCACTTAGCCCATATTTATACATTAGACATTAAAGTCTCATACATGCAAAAATCATGCACCAACACAACATATTAGCTAATTCTTTCCCCTTGGCCGAATATGCATGTCTATTTTTGGTGTCGATTTCAACACTTAATACACACATATACACACTAGTAAAGCATCCTCCCCCTTTTCATCAATTTAACACATGCATTGCTCATTAACATGCAAAGTTACATTCGGCCTTAGCACACATCTTGCTAGCCGATTCTTCTCCATTTAGCAACCAATGCACATATGTGCTCACACAAAAATGCTAAAAAGGAGGTTCAAGAATCATCAAGCCATCATCACATGCATCATTAACAAGCTTCATATTTTGCATGCAATGGCATTAACACGACCTCCACCTAGGCCGAATCTTAACTCATCCTCATGCCTCATCACCACAACATCAAACATCAACCAAGAATGATGCATCCATGGTCAAGTGCCATTTCCATCACATAGCAAGATTAGACCATGGCTAGGTAGAACTCAAGCTAACAACTAAAACATGCATGCATCTCATGGAACATCATCAAACATACCTTAGCCTAGCTACATGCATGGCCGAATCTCTTCACCTTTCTTCTTCTTTCCTCCTTAAATTTTTGGCCAAGGATGAACCAAAGGATGAGAAAATTTTTCTTTGTTTTCTTTCTAATTTAGGCTAAATGAAGGTGAGAAAAGGATGAACAAAGATCTTCTCCTCTCTTTTCTTTAGCTCACGGCAATGGGGGGAAAGAATCAACTACACACTTTTTTTTTGTGTATTCATCATACTCCTTTTCATTATTTAATTTCCATGCCTATTATTTTATTTTTTTCCACCCATGATGCACCAACAAAACATGTCTATGACATGTCTTGGCCATCAAACTTGGTCTACCAAGCTTGTCATGGCCGGCCACTACTAGTAGGGGGGAATTTGACATGCAAGTCCCCCCTTTGTCCACATGCACTAATAGGTCCTCACACATTGACCTATCACATTTTAGAATTTTCTCACATAAGTCCTATTGACTAAATTCACATGAAATCAACCAAATTGAAGCTTGAAATTTTCACACATTCATAATTACATATTCTAGACAATAAGTATCACATTCAAACATTTCGGTGACTCAGTTTAGCGGTCCCGAAACCACTTCCCGACTAGGGTCAACTTTGGGCTGTCACAACTCTCCCCCACTTAAGAAATTTTCGTCCCCGAAAATCTTACCGGTAAATAGGTTTGGGTATCGTTCTTTCATCGAGCTCTCGGTCTCCCAAGTAGCTTCCTCGATCCCGTGTTGAGCCATAACACCTTTACTAGCGGAACTCTTTGTTTCGCAACTCCTTCACTTCACGAGCTAGGATACGCATCGGTTCTTCTTCATAGCTCATGTCGACTGGAATTTCAACCTCTGATGGGCTAATTATATGCGATGGATCAGATCGATAGCGTTGAAGCATCGAAACATGAAAGACGTCATGAATCTTTTCAAGCTCCGGGGCAAAATCAATCTATACGCAACCGGACCAACTCGTTCGGAGATTTCGTACGGCCCAATGAATCTTGGGCTCAACTTGCCCTTACGGCCGAACCTGAGTATCTTTTTCCAAGGTGAAACCTTAAGGAACACTTTGTCTCCCACCTGATACTCGATGTCTTTTCGTTTCAAATCTGCGTACGACTTCTGACGATCCGTGGCTACCTTCAGACTTTCACGGATTACCTTTACTTTCTGTTCAGCATCTTTAATCAAATCAACTCCGAAAATTTTACTTCACCGAGCTCGGTCCAAACAATGGTGTACGGCATTTACGACCGTACAAAGCCTCGTAAGGTGCCATCTTAATACTTGATTGAAAACTATTGTTGTAAGCGAATTCAATCAAAGGTAAATACCGTTCCCATGAACTACTGAACTCGAGGATGCAACATCTCAACATATCCTCAAGTATCTGAATTATCCGCTCGGATTGACCATCGGTTTGGGGGTGAAAAGCAGGGCTAAAATGCAGCTTGGTACCCAGAGCTTCTTGCAATTTCTTCCAAAATCGTGAGGTGAATCTCGGATCTCTATCCGACACGATAGAAACAGGTACCCGTGTAATCTCACAATTTGATAAATGTACAATTCAGCTAGTTTATCCAATGAAAAATCCGTACGTACGGGGATGAAATGAGCCGACTTAGTCAGTCTATCAACAACAACCCATATCGCATCCTTCTTACTTGCTGACAAGGGCATTCCGGACACAAAGTCCATTGTGACTCGATCCCATTTCCACTCGGGTATCATGATCAGCTGGAGTAATCCTGAAGGCACTTGATGTTCCGCTTTCACTTGTTGACATATTAAACATCTCGAAACAAATTCGGAGATGTCCCGTTTCATACCATGCCACCAAAATTGACGTTTCAAATCGTTGTACATTTTCGTACTCCCCGGGTGAATTGACATTCGGCTACAATGGGCTTCGTTCAGAATCATCGAAATGAGTTCCGAATTCCTTGGAACACACAAACGATTTCTGAGCCTCACACAATCATCATCATCAATTTGAAACTCCGATTCCTCGTTCGGAAAACACTTAGCCCGTTTTGCAACCAATTCATCATCGACTTTCTGAGCTTCACGAATTTGGTGAGTCAATAATGGTTTAGCTTTTAATTCAGCTACTAACACATTGTCTGGTAGAACAGACAAATGCACGTTCATCGCTCGTAAAGCAAACAATGACTTCCGGCTTAAGGCGTCCGCAACCACGTTAGCCTTTCCCGGGTGGTAATCAATGACAAGCTCGTAATCTTTCAACAACTCAAGCCAACGTCTTTGTCGCAGATTCAAGTCTCGTTGAGTCATCAAATATTTGAGACTTTTGTGATCCGAAAATACATGGCACTTCTCACCAAACAGATAATGTCGCCATATTTTTAAAGCAAACACGATGGCAGCTAGTTCGAGATCATGGGTCGAATAATTCCTCTCGTGTGGCTTCAATTGTCTCGACGCATAGGCCACGACTCGACCTTCTTGCATCAATACGCAACCCAACCCAAGTAGGGATGCGTCACTATAAATGACAAACTCTTTACCTGATTCGGGTTTCTTTTCTAATTCTTTGTCATCAAGTACATACGCAAGGTATGCTTCGCACCCTTTTCTTACATATTTCTGTGCCAACATTGCTGATAATACAGCTGGCATCCCCTCCAAGTCCGCAGACTCAATTCGGACTACTTCGTTATTTGCGCACCTCAAATCAATAGTCTTGCTCTTGCAATTCACAATCGCATCATGCGCGGTCAACCAATCCAAACCAAGGATAACATCAAATTCATCAAACGGCAAAAGCATCAAGTCCGCCGGAAAACAGGAACCTCGAATTTCCAGGGGACATTTCTCACACACTTTGTCGACAAGCACGTAATGACCCAAGGGATTTGACACCCGAATTACAAACTCAGTAGACTCAATAGGTAAAGTCTTACTGGATGCTAAGGTTTCACATATGTAAGAATGAGTAGAACCGGGGTCAATCAAAGCAATTACATTAGTATCAAAGAGAGTGAATGTACCGGTAATAACATCAGGCGAAGAAGCATCCTCGCGGGCACGTATAGCATAAGCTCTAGCAGGCGCACGAGCTTCGGATCTGGTTATATCATCTCTAGATCCTCTCTGACCACCACTAGCATTGCCCGTATTTCCAGATGGTCTACCTCGAGCAGTGGTAGCACCCGGTTTCCCACTCTGATTTTCATTCTGTTCAAACAACCTCGGGCAATCTTTAATGAAGTGGTCAACTGATCCGCACTTGTAACAGGAGTGGTCAGGGAATCTACAACTCCCCGAATGCCATTTACCGCAATATCGACACTTCGTTCTATCTCGACGTTCATTCCCAACATTGGCGACCGAAGTGCCTCGTGTACCCACAGGGAGTCAATCACGATCTCGTCTAAAAAGGCCCGAAGTGCCTCTAAACTGGCCCGCATCATCTCGAAATCTCTTCGATGTCTGTTGAAGAGACCTTCCCGAGGATCTTTTACGAAACTCTCCAGTTCCCTCATCAACTCTTTGCTTTTCTTTTCTAAGCTCTTCGGCTTTACAAGCTCGTTCAACAAGTACCACGAACTCTCGTATTTCAAGAACGCCAACGAACATTTTTATATCTTCATTCAGCCCATCCTCGAAGCGTTTACACATAATAGCTTCGGACGAAACACATTCCCGAGCGTATTTGCTAAGTCTAACAAATTTTCGCTCGTAATCAGTAACCGACATGGAGCCTTGCTTAAGCTCAAGAAATTCCTTCTGTTTTTGATCAACAAATCTCTGACTGATATACTTTTTCCGAAACTCAGTTTGGAAAAACTCCCAAGTTACTTGCTCTCGGGGCACAACAGAAGTCAGAGTACTCCACCAATAGTAGGCAGAATCACGTAGCAAGGAGATAGCACACTTTAGGCATTCATCGGGTGTACAAGATAGCTCATCGAGTACCTGGATAGTGTTGTCCAGCCAAAATTCAGCTTGCTCGGCATCATCGCTATCCATAGCCTTAAATTCAGTAGCCCCATGTTTTCGGATTCTATCAACTGGGGGCTTATTTGACCTTATTTGGTCCGTTACCGGTGGTATTGTAGGTGCGGGGGTAGTATTTGTCGGGAATGGAGGTTGTGGAACAGCCATATTAGTTCGAATGTATTGGTTGAACCAATCATTCATCACGCTATAGAATGCTTGTCTAGCTTCATCATTCGGATTACTAGCATTAGGTTGAGAGTCTGCCGGCACTGTCCCTTGTGCGGGAGCAGGCGCTACACTCTCAAGATCATCAGCTACCTCTCGGTCACGATCGGGATCCATTACTATAAACACATTTACAATTGTCAGAAATCACCACACTATCAAGTAATAACATAAAATGGCATGTATAGCTAGACCCAACACATTACGGTAGTCCTAGAATCGACTAAACCGTAGCTCTGATACCAATTTAATGTAACACCCCGAACCCGAGACCGACACCGGAGTCGGACACGAGATGTTAACAAACTTTGAAAAATTTTTCCAGACACTGCCCAGTCTGAGTACTAGTCGCTTCAAAAATCATATCTTGAGTTTCACAACTCGAAAATCAGTTTTGTGATTTTTCCCTGAAACTAGACTCATGTCCCCACCTATGTATTTTTTTCTAGAATTTTTGGTTGGGCCAATTAGTACAGTTTATTAGTCAAAATCTCCCATGTTACAGGGGTCGACTACACTGACCTTTTCCCATTACGACTTGGATATCTCTCTGCACAGAGCTTGAATACTGATGCCGTTTGTTTCTATGGAAACTAGACTCAGAGAGGAATCCATACATATATGGTATGACCCCTAATTATCTCTGGTCAATTTATAGTGAATTTCCAAAGTCGGAACAGGGAATCCAGAAACTGTTCTGGCCCTGTTCCACAAGAACCTGAATATCTCTTACTGTACTGTTCATATGATTGTTTCGTTACTTTCATATGAAAGTAGATTCATCAAGGTTCAATTACATAATTTATTCACTATTTAATTCCACTCCTACGAATTCTTGTGATTTTTCCAATCCACACCACTGCTGCTGTCAGCCTCTGTTTTCAAAGTAAACCTTACCTATTTTCGGGGTTTCATGGACCAACTAGGGCCTTGTCATACATATGCCCACATATGATCATACTTAGCCATTCCAATGGCTGATCATTTGCTCAACACTTCCATTCCAACTATAGTTACATCATGAAACCATCTATACATTCATAAACACGAATGGTCTAATGCCATACTCCACTTCTACAAGCCATTTTCGCATGGCTGTACACTTATACATTTCATAAAGTACTCGAAAACAACAATGGGTAGTCCTATACATGCCATATCAAAATTCAACCAAAATAGTACCCAAAAGAGCCTTTGATAGTGTGGGCGACTTCGACTTCAAGATCCCGAGTCCGATAGCTGGAGAACCAAAAATCTATATAACAGAGGAGCAGTGTAACGAGTAAGCAATTTATGCTTAGTAAGTTTTGAGCAACGAATTCCAGCATAAACAAAGAATAACACACATTTAGCTAAACGGAATATTTCACAATACGCAATTTACCGATATCAAACTTGCTTCACAACATTAACAACCCTTATGTACATACACAATAGACTAACTTAGCCGAAGGCCGGTAGCTCGTTTATCAACTGAGCGAACATTTATTTGTAAGGGTTCGATTAAATTCAACACATACGTAACATATCCCCATATTGGGATGTTTTTCGAGTATTCGCTGGAATTTTACAGCAAGCTCATTCATTACCAAATCACGTACCTTCGGGATTTAACCGGATATAGCTCCTCGTTCAAATGCCTTCGAGACATAGCCCGGTTTTAGTAACTCACACAATGCCTTCGGGACATAACCCGGATTTAATAACTCGCACGAATGCCTTCGGGACTTAACCCGGATTTAGTATCTCGCACAAAGGCCTTCGGGGCTTAACCCGGAATTTGTATCTCGCACAAATGCCTTCGGATCTTAGTCCGGATATATTCACTTAGCACAAAGCCTTCGGGACTTAGCCCGGACAGCATTCAATTAATCATGCACATCTAACAATAATTCATGGCACATTCATATTTCATTTTCATTTGCGAAACTCAAACACAAGGCACATATCGTCCTTGCACATTCGGCTCAATAGCCTCACATAGAGCATGATTTAATCACATCGTAATTTAAGCTCTCTTACTCAAGAACTTACCTCGGGTGTTGTCGAACGATTCCGCTAACTATTCGACCACTTTTTCCTTCCCTTTATCGGATTTATTTCCCCTTTGCTCTAGAGCTTAATTAAACAAATAAATTGATTTCATCATTTAGGCATCAAAAAGATGAACACAAGGCACTTAGCCCATATTTATACATTAGACATTAAAGTCTCATACATGCAAAAATCATGCACCAACACAACATATTAGCTAATTTCTTTCCCCTTGGCCGAATATGCATGTCTATTTTTGGTGTCGATTTCAACACTTAATACACACATATACACACTAGTAAAGCATCCTCCCCCTTTTCATCAATTTAACACATGCATTGCTCATTAACATGCAAAGTTACATTCGGCCTTAGCACACATCTTGCTAGCCGATTCTTCTCCATTTAGCAACCAATGCACATATGTGCTCACACAAAAATGCTAAAAAGGAGGTTCAAGAATCATCAAGCCATCATCACATGCATCATTAACAAGCTTCATATTTTGCATGCAATGGCATTAACACGACCTCCACCTAGGCCGAATCTTAACTCATCCTCATGCCTCATCACCACAACATCAAACATCAACCAAGAATGATGCATCCATGGTCAAGTGCCATTTCCATCACATAGCAAGATTTAGACCATGGGCTAGGTAGAACTCAAGCTAACAACTAAAACATGCATGCAACTCATGGAACATCATCAAACATACCTTAGCCTAGCTACATGCATGGCCGAATCTCTTCACCTTTCTTCTTCTTTCCTCCTTAAAATTTTTGGCCAAGGATGAACCAAAGGATGAGAAAAATTTTTCTTTGTTTTTCTTTCTAATTTAGGCTAAATGAAGGTGAGAAAAGGATGAACAAAGATCTTCTACTCTCTTTTCTTTAGCTCACGGCAATGGGGGGGGGAAAGAATCAACTACACACTTTTTTTTTGTGTATTCATCATACTCCTTTTCATTATTTAATTTCCATGCCTATTATTTTATTTTTTTCCACCCATGATGCACCAACAAAACATGTCTATGACATGTCTTGGCCATCAAACTTGGTCTACCATGCTTGTCATGGCCGGCCACTACTAGTAGGGGGAATTTGACATGCAAGTCCCCCCTTTGTCCACATGCACTAATAGGTCCTCACACATTGACCTATCACATTTTAGAATTTTCTCACATAAGTCCTATTGACTAAATTCACATGAAATCAACCAAATTGAAGCTTGAAATTTTCACACATTCATAATTACATATTCTAGACAATAAGTATCACATTCAAACATTTCGGTGACTCGGTTAGCGGTCCCGAAACCACTTCCCGACTAGGGTCAACTTTGGGCTGTCACATTTAACCTGGACTGGTAATCCCGACAACACTCTGTGAGTTATGATATGGGGAATTTAGCCTAGACTGGTAATCCTGCCGTAATGAGTAAGGTTCGCAAGAGTGTGTACTTGAAATGATCGATTGCTTGATTTAACGATAAATGTGATATCCATCGAGATTTTGAGGAATTAAATGGGAACTAATATGAGAAATGGAATGGAAATACATGAAATGATAAACTCATCTATGTTTAGATGATACTAGTATGATGTATATGATTGTCATGTTTAGATGAGTGGTTTTGCTAAGATATAGCACAGGTACGTACTCGAAACCCATGAGCATGTGTTTTCCATGTGAAATGAAATAGACTTGTGATAAGACTGCAAATGAATGAGTGATATTTATGAGAATAATTTCTATTACAAATTTGTGATGGTTATCATCCTGTTGCATTATTATAGATTAGTACAATACCAGTGGTTCGACTTTTTAAATCCACCAAAAATAGTGCAAATTGAGTTAGAGGCTGAGTAAAATATGAAATTAAATCTTATTTAGTCTAGTTTTAGATAAAGGAAACAGTGTAAGCAAAAGAAACTCATATAAGGAGATATTTGAATTTTTGTGAAACAGGGTCAGAGTGATCTCGAACTCCCCTGTCCTAAATTTAGAAAATCATACAAATTGTAAAAAACTTATTATGGGTTATAATTTATATGCTTAAAATCCTTAATGAGACTAGTTTCAAGGGAAATAGACATAAGCATTATCCAAGTCTCGTACTATGAGATAATTGATTTATAGTGAAGAGCGGTCGAAACTGCCAGACAACAAAATAAGGGTGACTTTAAAGAATAAACTGTACTTTTTGGCTATACCAAAAATACTAAAAATTTTATGGTAAAAATACATGTGAGTCTAATTCCAGGGAAAATTAACGGTTTCCAATTCGGATTCCCACAGCTCTAGATACGAATAATTTGGTGACTGTGATTTAGGAAAATAGCTTGACTAGACTTTGAATAAATAGAAAGAATTTTAAAAATAGCATGTTATCACATTGCTTATTATTTTTCATGCAAGCTTACTAAGCGTAAATTTTACTCCCTTTTTCCATTTCCTTAGCATTTTCAGGTCGGCTCGGGTTTGGAGATCTTCGGAGGTAGTATCACATTATCAAGACATCTTCATTGGAATATTAATATATTTATGCTAGCGATTCCAAGTGAGTGGCATGTATAGGGACTTAGTTTTATGATAGATGTTGTTATGAGTAGCCAAATGTATTGGCTTATAATGATTCATTGTATATAGCCATGAGATGTGGCTTACAATAGTTATGGCTTGTAAGCCTATTTATCCATGTTAAGCCCTAATGTTTGTGATGTGGATATGCTTGTTGAAAATGCATGTTGGTGTATAACATATGTGTAAGATGAATGCTTCATGACCAATCGAACCGGTCATTGCTATGAGAAAATGCTTGATATAAGAAAAAAAAAGATGATGATGTTGATTAAACTTGATTGCTCAAGGTCTAATGACACAAGTGATAAGTGAATAATTCTAGATTATTAGTAAACGTGGTACAATAGTAAGTTTAATGGTCATGGATGTTTGCATCTAGGCCTAATATTGCATGAGCATGTAAAATACGTGAATAATGACATGTTAATGTTAAGAATATATCTTAATGAAGGAGGTTAAATCATTAAAATGATTGCATGATATGTGTCCTTAATATATGCAAAGAATTGTGGAAATTAAGGGTAACACAAAGGCTTGGAAAATAGCCTAAGTGTTAGTCACACTAGCAGATACACGGCCATATGTCTCAACCGTGTGGAGGGCACGGCCTAGCACATGGGCATGTGGCTTGGCCGTGTGGTTTATTTTGCGTGATGACATTATAGTTAGAGAGTTACAAGGCCTGAGGACATGGGCGTGTTGAAGACACACGGGCGTGTCCCTGTGTCCACATGGGCATGTGGCTCCGCTTCATCGAAAAAATTTCATAAATTTTCCTGAACCTTTCAAAGTTCTCGGTTTAGTCCTAATCACTTTAATAGCACACTTAAGGCCTCGTAGGCCCAAGTAAGGGACTTTAAGATAAAAATTGAAAATTTTTAAATTTGAACAAAATTTTATGGCCCGGTTTGCATGATTGTTTATGTTTAAGTCTGGTAATACCTCGTACCCTGTCCCGGCATAAGAGACGAGTAAGGGGTGTTACAAATAGACTACCATCATCAAATAAGCTAAGTCGAGCGAACATCACCCTCAAATCAATCATAGCCCTACGGCTCAGTGCGTCGGCCACCACATTGGCCTTACGAGGATGGTATTCAATAGAACAAACATAGTCTTTTAGTAGCTCAATCCATTTACGCTACCTAAGATTCAGCTCCTTCTGATTGAGGAGGTACTTGAGGCTCTTATGATTAGTGTAAATGATACACTTCTCACTATATAAGTAATGCCTCCAAATCTTAAGTGCGAATACCACTGCGGCCAACTCCAAGTCATGCGTCAGATAATTTGCCTTATGAGTTAAGTTGACGCGATGCATAAGCCACCACATTGCCTTCTTGTATCAGCACACATCCCAGATCGACATGTGATGCATCACTATAGACAATGAATTCTTTCCTAGACTCTGGCTGTATCAATACAGGGGCCTCAGTCAAAACTTTTTTAAGCTTCTCAAAACTCTCCTGCTGTGCATCAGTCCAGTTAAATGATACACCCTTACGCAACAATTTAGTCAGAGGTGCTGCAATCAATGAAAACCCATCCACAAAATGTCTATAATACCCTACTACACCTAGAAAACTTCAAATTTTAGATATCGACTTAGGCTACTTCCAATCCAGAACAGCTTCAATTTTCCAATGATCAACCCTAATCCCCTCAGCGGATACCACATGACCCAGAAAAGTTACCTCTCGTAGCCAGAATTCACACTTGCTGAATTTAGCATACAGTTGTTTCTCCTTTAGAATTTGCAGAACAACACGGAGATGTGCATCGTGTTCATCTTCAGTTTCCGAATACACCAGAATATCATCTATAAACACCACTACGAACTGATCCAGATAATGCTGGAACACTCGATTCATCAGATCCATAAAGGCTACTGGTGCATTTTTCAGTCGAAACAGCATCACTAGGAACTCGTAATGACCATAACGATTCCTAAACGCTGTCTTATAAACATCAGTCTCCTTGACCCTCAGTTGAAGGTACCCCAATCGGAAATCAATCCTAGAGAAGACTGAAGCTCCTCAAAACTGGTCGAATAAATCGTCTATCCTCGATATGGGGTACTTATTCTTAATGGTCAATTTATTCAGTTGTCGGTAGTCAATACACATACGCATGAATCCATCCTTCTTTTCCACAAATAAAACCGGTGCTCCCCACGGAGACACACTAAGGCGAATGAACCCTCACTCCAGTAATTCTTGAATTTGAGCTTTAAGCTCCACAAGCTCCTTCGGTGCCATTCGATAAGGGGCGATGGACACCGGAGCTGTACCAAGCAATAGCTCAATCCTAAACTCCACTTAACTGTTTGGAGGCAAACCAGGTAGTTCATCAGGAAAAACATCCAAAAAATTCTTAACCATTCTGATATCCTTAATAGACGAACCTTCAGAATCAGAAACACTGATGTAAGCTAACTACGCCTCACAACCCTTATGAATCAATTTCTCGTCCCTCAGTGTAGAAATCACATTTGACAAATAATTTCGACACTTCCCAATTACAACCACCTCATCACCCTCCGTAGTTTTCAATACCACCCGTTTAGTAGCACAATCCAACTTCATTTGGTTCTTAACTAGCCAGTCCATGCCCAGTATTAAGTCAAATTCCCCAAAAGGGAGTTCCATTAAATCTGCCAAAAAGATCATTCCTTGGACCTTCAAAGGTATATCCTTAAACATGTTATTCACCCTTATATACTGCCCTAATGGACTAACACTGTAACCTTACTTGCAGTGTTTTCAACCCTTATACCCAAAGTCTCAGATATAGTGCATGCTATAAAAGAATGAGTAGACCCAACATCAATTAGTGCAGTATAAGGTACGTTATGGATAAAGAATGTACCCGTAATAACATTTGGGGCGTCTCCGTCCTCTCAACGATGTGCAACATAAACCAGAGCTAGCTACCTTGCCTTAGTATGACCAGCACCTCTGCCCGGTGCTCCACGACCATGGCCTATACCATTTCCACCTCTGGCTTGACCACAGCCTCTTGATGGCTATTGATCACTTGTCGGAGGCTGAACGACACCCATAGTAATAGCTTTCATCTGATAGGGCCTCCTTGGACAATCTCTAATATGGTACTCTATTGATCCGCACCTCAAACATGCCTCAATCCTTTTCTAGCACTCACTCTGATGGCGTCTCCCATAATTAGCATAGGGCTGCGATCCAGAAGTAGTAACAGGGGCCCAACTCTAACTAGCCCATCAATTCTGGCCTTTTTCTTAGGCCTCAGAAAAGAATTTGAGGGTTCTGAATCCCTCTTGTTCCTACCTCTGTCCTTCTCACGATTTTTTCATTCTGTACGCTTCACTTCTTCAGCAATCTTCACCTTATCCACTAAAGTAGCAAAATCTCACTCCCTCTATGGAGCTATCAACACCCGTAGACTATCTCTGAGGCCGTCCTCAAAGTGAACGCAACGCTCATATTTAGTTGCCACCACGCCTCGCACATAGCGACTTAATCACAAGAATTTCGCCTCATATTCGGCCACTGATTTATCCTTCTGAGTCAAATTAAGGAACTCTCTTCCTTGGGCATCCACATAACTAGCACTCACATATTTCCCTTGGAATGCAATCTTGAAAAATTCTCAGGTCAACCGGTCGGGCTAAGTGCCCTCTCTCACTGTAAGCCACCACTGATAGGCTTCGTATCGCAACAATGACACTGTACTTTTTAGTTTTTGCTTGGGGGTGCAGTCGAGGTCACATATTTAGCCATATGAGGGGCAACTTCAGCAATTCCCCTACAAATCTCAGCCCCATTTGACCGGAGTCGTTCTGTAACTGACCCATGGACCATAGTACCAGTATTAGGCCCAAAAACCCTATCAAGAATTCGCAATATAACTTGGGATAGTGCATCGTCCCTAGCTGCACGATCATGTGACCAGCCTTAGTCACGGGTGAAGCTGGTGCCTCCATAGCTTCATCGTTAGGCATATGGCCCGATGCTGAAGACCTAGCCTGAGCACCTCCACAGCCTCTGCCGCGGCCTCTTGTACCCCTTCCAGGAGTACCTCTGGTGCTCATTATTGATTTTCATTTTATCTGTGTTAGAAATTTTATGCATTAGTTTACGACTCTGACGTTTATTATAGGATATTTTATGAAAAATAGTTTCAGTATTTCAGTGTTTGTTTTTGCAGCTCGCAGTCTTACTACAGTTTTAGTTTACCCTAGACAGAGTATTTCAGTACAGTCTACTACCTACAGTAGTCTCAATATTTTAATTTAAACGTACAGTAGTTTCAGAGGACTTACAAAATCAGCGTTGGAGACTCGATGTACCACACCATCAGCAGTAAAATATTTTCAAGTATTTCAAATCATTTAAAGCAATTCTTTTTCGAAATCCCAAGTTTTAAAAGAAACCCAAAACAACAGTCGAATTTTGCTACCTGGCTTTAATACCACTAAATGTAACACCCCAAACCCGGATTGGACATTATGGCCAAATCTTACGAGGCTACATTAAAGTGTTTTTCGAAAAATATGATTTCGTTGTAAAGTTCATTCTATATTAAAACCTCTTCGGGCCCGACCTTTAATTGCGGGCCACTGCATCGACTGGGTTGCAATAGAACAAGTTCAGTTGGCTAATGCGATTCGGGCCCTCCTAAACACTGACCCTTGGGAGCTGTTCTTTGGGCTCATCGAGCCAACATACCTCGAGCTCACGATGGAACTATGCTCAACGTTTCATCTTTAGACCGTAATAACGAACTACGATGATCCTGGCACGATCCAATTTCTTCTAGGCAGATTAGTCCGCCAACTCAGCGTCCTAGAGTTCGGTACTGCACTAGGCTTATATACGGAGGAGTTCAAGGAGGAGAATGATTTAGACACTCTCAATCGCCATATCCATCGTTTTCCTTCACGGTGTTAGGACGCATTAGTATTAGGTGGGGCCAACTACAATCCTAGCTGCTCCAAGGCATCGGCTCTCCCTCCATCTCTGAGGTACATACACGCCATTTTGGCTCACACGATAACGAGAAGGAGAGAGAGCACTGGCATTGTCAACACTCACAACGCCTACTTTTTATGGTGTATGTCGCACGGGCACATCATCGACCTTGCCTATTTCATTGCCCTCGCGATTCAGCACCGGATGGAGCAGCATAGGAAGGGGGTCATCTCCACTGGCCCTTATGTTACTCGGTTGGCTTGACACTTCGGGCTCCTCAACACCGCAGCCCAAGAATCCTCCCTTACCCTCATCGGCCATATGTCTCCACAATGCATCCCAAGAATGCTTAGCATGAGGATGATCGAGAGGCGCCGGGAACTACCCTCCCCAATATCGTCTCGCCTAATCTACCAAGGAGGAGGCTCCAAAGGACATTACGGATGATGTCCCTCTGCAGCACGAGGACCCACCATCCCAGCCACCACCACCCTCTCGTCCAGTTCATGCGGCGGCTTCATATGCTGACATCTCTGAGCGCATCACACGATTTGAGTAGCAGTAACGATTAGATAACATTGATGCTACTCTACAGCAGATTTGTCAGCACCTCTACATCTCATCGCCAGTCCCACCTCGCGAACCATCCATCAATGAAGATGTTTAAAAATATTTATTTATTATTTTATGTTTTTAATTTTTATTAAAACTACTTTTTATTTTTATTAGATTCTAGAATTTTATTTTTAATTATCAATTTCAGTTATTTCTTTATGAGTAATTATTCTTCCTAATATCCCCTAAAAAAAGTTCTTGATTTTATCAGAGTTATATAGAGCTCTTAAGCTCATCATCGTATAAGAACTAAAAACTCCAACGGGAAAGGTTCTCCACGACTTCCATGTCCTGATCGACCACGACCAAAGCTACCACTAGATATAATATTCTTTTGGCGTAGGACTTATGGACTAATGAACCTCTACCACCGTCGGAGTATCCTCCTCCACTCTCGCACCATTACTCTCCAAAACTCCAGTTCGAGGAATTCATCATACAGGAAGTTTCACTTCTCTCCCTATCATATTTTTATATTCTAACATCTATCTTTGTACATTGAGGGCAATGTACATCTTAAGTGTGGGGGTATTTATTTCATTATCAAAAAAATCCCTGAATGACTGCCTTGTTCTCTTGGAAAGCTCTCATATCGTATTTCAGATAAATTTTGACTGATTTATGATTTTGATTGATATATCTTGAATTCAAACATAGGGATTTGTGCATGATTGTTTAAACTTTAAGACATTAGAGAATCAAGCATGATAAGTTAATTTTTAAGAATTTAAAATTATAGGTTGTTTCCCCAAGTCTATGTATTACTTTGAATTGGAATTAACGAGTTTAAACATCAAAAGCCATAATTTTTGAGAGATTTTTTTAGCCTTTTGAGCATCTATTAATTTTTTCATGGTCACTTTCATTATTGCTTTGAGTGCATCAATATCGAATTGTTATTCTAGAACTTGCCTGATTATGCATGTCAAGACCATACTATTTGATTTGATATGTCAAAATGAGAAAGGCACTTAGGATTAACCCACTCATGTCATGAAAAACCTACCTCCACGATTAACCCTTAGTGAACCCCGTTGAGCTAACAAGATATTCCTTGTATTACCCTTAATATTAACCCTTAACATATTTTTGTTGAAATCCCCTCAATTATTTTGATTCCTATTTTTGTCGAGATTTGAGTTGAGTAAATTGCTTAGCAATGTCTTGTTTGTAATAAGTTATTCTATGTTATTTAACTTGCTCTAAGAAAAAAAACTATGTATACACATTAGTAATTCCATTTTCTGAGAAGACACTCTGTTGTACGCAAGTGATGATTAACTCTTTTTCTAGTTAGGTAATTTTTCAATTCGATCTCAATTCTAACCATTTCTTTCAACTTGTGACCACACCCCTTAACCAAGCCTTGTTACAACCTTCTAAAGACCTTTTGATTGATGTTTCATCTCAATTTATAGTGGTGGAGATTTGATTTTCATGCAAGCCTATGGTAATGACTTTTCATTATTGACTATTGAGTGCTTCATTTATTGTCCTTAAACACCTCGAGTGATTTGAGTCAATCTTTAGTGAGGATGTGAAACTTTGTGATATTTTGAATTAAAGGAAATTACTTAGATGAGAGGAGACATATATGTTTTCAGGATAAAATGCTCAACTTAGAATGTTTGAAACTTTGATGTTCTTTTAGTTGAATTCTCAAGTGTAGGGGTATTTGATAAACCGTAATTTATACATATTTTTACCCCATGCTTAACGTATTTTATGGATGATTTTTCCTTAGAATTGGTGAATTCGGTGCTCCTAATGCCTTAATTTCATGTTTTATACCTAGGAGAGCATAGGAGAGTGAAAGGAACGAGAAATAGGCCAAATATAGAGAAAATGGCCCAAAGTACGAAATCAACATGGCCTGGACTTCCTCACACGGGCAGCCCACACGGTCGTGTCAATTTGGCAGAATTGAAGCACGACTCACACGGGTAGAACATACACCCGTGCCATTCTAACAGGCTCGAACACAGCCTAAAATAATCGCACACGGGCGTGTCCCTACCGAGCCCAAGTTGAGTCCAATTCGGAAAAGGCTACTTTTGAGGGCTCATAGGCATTCCAAAGCCTATAAATACACCCTAGAAGAGGAGAAAAAGAACACACAGAATAAGGGGTAAGGAATTAGTCCAAGGAAGCTGATTGATTCATCTCAGAAGCCGGATTCATCATCAAGACTGAAGATCTCTACTCAATTTACCTTTCAGGAGTTTTGGGTTTTCTTTATGTTTTGTATTCTTTATTATTCCGAGATGTTTTCTTATTTATTTATGAACTAAAACCCTTAAATACCTAAGTGGAATGAAACCTAAGATGAATCTTGTCATTATTTTCTGAATTGTATGATAAATATTTAACTTGTTCTTAATTATGTGTTCTTAATTCTTGTTTTGATATCCCAGGATACTAATTCAAGATAAGCTCTTATTCAGAGGAGGAATAAACCCTGTCTAAGAGTACATTTGTCATAATTAAGCGGAGTTGTTTGCGCGCCTAGACATAGGGTGACAAGATTTTGCCGGATTAGGGTGAAACCTATTAAGGGGATCCATAGATCGAGTTAATGCAACCCTAGGATGTTAATTAGAAAAAGGTCTCTATTATTCAATCTAAGGATTAGATGTTATTAGTCTCGAATAGGGGTAATAACATAACTTAGAGATCTCTACGGAACAAGTTAAATGAACAAATCGTCTAATTCAGAGCCAGAATAACAAGTACAGTCTAGGTGGATTTTTCCTTAGGTATTGTCTTAATTCAATCGATTTTCCCAAAAGCAATTCCCCAATTCTATTCTCTGTGAGTTCTTAGTATAGATAATTAGTTAGTTAAAACAAAACCCCTTTATTCCTAGGCTAGATAATAAAAAGACAGTCATTACTAGTACTTTTAGTTCCTTTGGGTTCGACAATCTGGTCTTACTAAACTTTACTATTATTCGATAGGTACACTTGTCTACATCACGATAATAGTTAGTTTCAAGAACGATTAATTATAAATATTTAAAACCTATCACGAAATCACGCGATCAAGTTTTTGGCGCCGTTGCCGGGGAATAAAAGTATTAGGAACACCCAATTTTTATTACTTTAGCCATTTATTTTTCTTGCAATCTAATTCTATTTTTTAATTTTATTCTAATTTAATAATTTTCTTTTTGTTTCTTCTGGCAGGTTTTTCTAGTTTATGACTAGAAGAAACCCATCAGGACCACTACTTCTTGACGAAGAAATCGATCGCACAGTTTGCAGAAACCAAAGAGAAATAAGGCGAAGCTTAAGATACATAGAGAATGACCAAGAAGACGATACGCAACCCCTAACCGAAGAGATGGCCGAAAACCAAGACAATCAGCTACCTCCTACGATTGCAGTTAATCAAAATCCTGCTCCATGCACTATGTATGGTTATGCTAAACCTTCTTTAATAGGAACTGAGTTGAGCATAGTTAAACCTGCTCTAACTGCAAATACTTTTGAACTGAAACCTAACACTATTCAAATGATACAGCAATTTCTTCAGTTTGACGGTTTGTAGGATGAGGATCCCAACGCTCACTTAGCAAACTTCCTAGAATTTTGTGATACATTTAAAATCAATGGCATTTTTGATGATGTCATACGTCTTCAGTTGTTTCCCTTTTCATTGAGGAACAAAGCTAAACAGTGGTTGAACTCGTTACCACGAGGGTCAATTACTACTTGGGAACAAATGACCGAAAAATTTTTACTAAAATATTTTTCGCTGGCTAAAATGGCTAAATTACGTAATGATATCTCTTCTTTTGTGTAGATAGATTTAGAAACACTCTACGATGCATGGAAGAGATACAAGGATCCTTTGAGAAGGGGCCCTCACCATGGGTTACCGCTTTGGCTTCCGGTTCAAACATTCCATAATGGCCTGAATCCTTCGACTCGGCAAATGGGTGATGCAGCTGCTGGCGGAGCCATCAATAACAAAACACCTGAAGATGCTTATGAGTTCATAGAGGAGATGTCACTGAATAACTATCAGTGGCAAGTCATGACGACAAAGGCAACAAAAATAGCCGGTGTTTATAACCTCGATTTGGTCACCATGCTCTCTAATCAGGTACAACTCTTGAATAAGAAAATTGATGATTTTCTTAGTTCTTCACAGGTTCATCCAGTAATGAGGTGCAAGACGAATGGAGGAGGAGCATGCACAGAGTATCAACCCTTCAACCCTAGCATCAAGGAGGAACATGTCCAATATATGCGTAACAATAACTCTAGATCCCAAAATAACCCATATAGTAACACTTACAATGTAGGTCAGAGGAACCACCCAAATTTCTTATGGGGAGGCCAAGGAAATCAATGACCACCTCTGGGCTACCAACAGCCACCCTATCAATAGGAAAAGAAATCGAACCTTGAAGAGATGCTCACAAAGCTTATCTCAGCATTAGAAATCCGTTTTTAGAACACCAAAACGGCACTTAAAAATCAACAAGCATCAATCTAAGGGCTCAAAACTCAGATAGGCCAGCTTTCTAAACTAATCTCCGAACGACCACAAGGTAGCTTGCCAAGTAATACTGAACCTAACCCAAGGGAACAGCTCAACGAGATTAATGTTCAAGATGTAGAAGGATTAGTTGAGCTTAAGCCAGAACCGAGGCAAGAAACTGTGGTAAGCAAAGGTAAATGTGAGGTAGATTATAATAAAAACAAATCAGTGGCTGTCGAATATAAACCTTGTGTGCCATACCCCAACGCGACAAGGAAAGACCGCTCAGATGAACAATTTCGTAAATTCCTTAAACTCTTAAAAAATTACATACTAACTTACCATTTATTGAAGCTCTATCGCAAATGCCAAATGCAATGAAATTTTTAAAGGAGCTTTTAGCAAATAAGCAGAAGTTGGACGAGGCGTCGCATGTAGAGCTGAACTCAGTTTGCTCAGCTATTCTCCAAAATAAACTACCCAACAAACTAAAAGATCCAGGGAGTTTTACAATTCCTTACCTAATTGTTAGTTTAGATGTTAATAATGCATTAGCTAATTTAGGGGCTAGTATCAACGTCATGCCCTACAAAATGTTCAAACAATTAGGTCTTGGGAAACCCAAACAAACTAGGATGAGCATTCAATTGGCGGATAAAACTGTAAGATTTCCTAGGGGTTTTATTGAAGATGTGCTAGGTAAAATCGATAAATTTATATTTCCCGTGGACTTTATTGTTCTAGACATAGAAAAGGATAGCAACACCCCTTTAATTCTAAGAAGGCCTTTTTTAGCAACTGCTATAATGGTCATTGATGTTGGCACAGGTGAACTCACGCTCCGTGTGGGAGACTAAACAATCACCCTTCAAGCTCGCAATTCTAGCAACACATCAAAAATTAAAGTTGATCGTCTAACCTATTCTACTAAATGACAATATGGTACAACCTACTTTGCAGGAAATGAGTCTGAAGAAAGCACATGAGTCATTCTCAAGCAATAGTAGAAGACCTACTCATGAAGAACGAAGGCTGCAAATAGAGGAGCTAGATGAATGGTGAACACATAAACTGAGAACACACGATAAACCAAATCTACGCTAGAACGAGCTCGATACCTTTCCAAATCAACTTAAGGTTGGAGATAAAGTCTTATTAGATGCCGCAGATCCTCACATTGTCACTGCCAGACCGAATGAAGAAATCCCTCTTACGTTACTTAGTATTTTTCCATTCGGTATAGTTGAGGTAACTCACCCCAAGTTCGGAACTTTTACGGTAAACAACACCCATTTAAAACCTTATTTTGATGAGATTGATAGCAAGAACGAGAAGTATAAACTCCTTGAACTACCATGACCATTCAACGGAGAAGTAAGTCGAGCTCAGACTATAAATAAGCGCTCCTTGGGAGGCAACCCGAGCACCAACTGTATTAACTTCTTTAAATATTAGTGTATAACACCTAACTTACTAACGGAGCTCTTGAAAATAGGTTTACCACAGAGACACGGTCAAGCACACGGGCATGCTTAGGACTGTGTGGAAATAGAATAAAAATATTCCCCAAACACGGGCTATGAAAAATCGCCATGGCCGTACGGCATGGCCGTGGCCGAGCTTGCCAAAACAATACGGGCATGTGACACGCCCGTGCCTTAGGACCGTGGTTGAAACTGAGAAACTAGCACGGGCGTGCAACATGCCCATGTCTAACACCCTTGGTCGAACCTGTCAAATTAACACAGGAGTGGGACTTGCATACACGGGCGTAAGAGAAGCGAACGAAGCTAGACACAGTTGTGCGACACGGCCATGTGCACCCACACGACCAAGGTACATGGGAGTGGGACGAATTTCAGACACGCCCAAATAGGAAAAACGCGAAACACACGGGCGTGTCCCCTGGCGGTGTGGACCAAAATCTATAAATACCCTGCACTATTCATGGTCTTCCCCACTCAAAAACCCTAACCCTAGTCGCTGCAAGTCTACACGGCCTCCCTGCCACGCCCGTGCGCTGCCTCCAACTCCATTTTTGACGCCTGATTTCTCTCCCTTAGCGTTTGTTTACTCTTTTCACCTCTATTCTACTTACTTTTAATGTTTATTTTAAAATAATCTTTATTTTTCTCTTACTATTTCCATTTTGATCATTATTTTCGCATTATTAGATTATTTATGATACATTTCATGTTTAAATCAAGTTGTTAGAAAAGCCTTACTCTTTTGTCATACACATGCCATTACTATGCTAATTCTCACACCATTACAATGATAATGTCACAAAATTATGCTATCAAAATAATTATGTTGGTTATGTTTAATATTAGTAGTTGCAGCTGAAATTCTGATTTTTATTTGAAATTTGTCTTCATTTTACTTTGATCATTTTTCAAGATGAATTAATGGTTTTGATTACATGTACCATATCGTCTTCACGAGGAAAGAAAACCGCCGTACCTGCTTCGAAGAAGAGAAAGGGAGCGCCATTTTCTGCAGGTCCAACCACGAAAATTCATTACCCACTCCTGCAGTTCCCCCAAGGGCCCCAAGAAGAACTTTCCCAAATCCTTCTGGCCCGACCTTTAATTGCAGGCTGCTACATCGATTGGGCTGCAATAGAACAAGTTTAGTTGGCTGCTATGATTCGGGCCCTCCTAAGCACTGACCCTTGGAAGCTGTTTTTTAGGATCATCGAGCCAACATACCTCGAGCTCACGATGGAACTATGCTCAACGTTTCATCTTCAGATCGTAATGACGAACTACGATGATCCTGGCATGGTCTAATTTCTCCTAGGTGTATTAGTCTGCCAGCTCAGCATCCTAGAGTTCGGTACGGTACTGGGCTTATAAACGGAGGAGTTCAAAGAGGAGAATGATTTAGACACTCTCAATCGCCATATCCATCGTTCTCCTTCATGGTGCTGGGACGCACTAGTATCAGGTGGGGCCACCTACAATCCTAGCTGCTCCAATGCATCGGCTCTCCCTCCATCTATGAGGTACCTACACGCCATTTTGGCTCACACGATAACGGGAAGGAGAGAGAGCACTAGAACCGTCAACACTCACGATGCCTACTTTTCATGGTGTATATCACACGAGCACATCATCGACCTTGCCTATTTCATCGCCCTCGCGATTCAGCACCAGAGGGAGCGGCATAGGAAGGGGGTCATCTCCATTGGCCCTTATGTTACTCGATTGGCTCAACACTTCGGGCTCCTCAATACCGTAGCCCAAGAATCCTCCCTTACCCTCATCGGCCAGATGTCTCCACAATGCATCTCAAGCATGCTTAGCATGAGGATGATCGAGAGACGCCGAGGAACTTACCCTCCCCAATATTGTCTCGCCCAACCTACCGAGGAGGAGGCTTCAGAGGACATTACTGATGATGTCCCTCCGCAACACGAGGACCCACCATCCCAGCCACCACCACCCTCTCGTCCAATTCATGCGGCGGCTTCATATGCTGACATCTTTAAGCGCCTCACACGATTCGAGCAGTAGTGTTTTCAATGATTTGATAACATTGATGCTACTCTACAACAGATTTGTCAGCACCTCCACATCTCATTGCCAGTCCAACCTCGTGAAAAAACATTTATTTATTATTTTATATTTCTAATTTTTATTAAAACTATTTTTTATTTTTATTAGATTCTAGAATTTTATTTTTAATTATCAATTTCAGTTATTTCTCTATGAGTAATTATTCTTCCTAATATCCCCTAAAAAAAGTTCCTGATTTTATCACAGTTATATAGAGCTCTTAAGCTCATCATCGCATCGGAACTAAAAACTCCAACGGCAAAGGTTCTCCACGACTGCCATGTCCCGATCGACCACAACCATAGCTACCACTAGATATAATATTCTTTTGGCACAGGACTTATGGATGAACCTCTACCACCGCCGGATTATCCTCCTCCACTCTCACACTAATTACTCTCTAAAACTCCAGTTCGAGGAATTCATCATACAAGAAGTTTCAGTTCTGTCCCTATCTTATTTTTATATTCTAATATCTATCTTTGTACATTGAGGGCAATATAAATCTTAAGTGTGGGGAGGTATCTATTTCATTATCAGAAAAATCCCTGAATGACTGCCTTGTTCTCTTAGAAAGCTCTCATATCATATTTAGATAAATTTTGACTGACTTATGATTTTGGTTGATATATCTTGAATTAAAACGTAGGGACTTATGCATTGATTGTTTAAACTTTAAGACATTAGAGAATCAAGCAGGATAAGTTTATTTTTAAGAATTTAAAATTATAGGTTGTCTCCCCATGTGTAGGTATTACTTTGAATTGGAATTCATGAGTTTAAACATCAAAAACCCATAATTTTTGTGAGATTTTTGAGCCTTTTGAGCATCTATTAATTCTTTCATGCTCACTTTTATTTTTTCTTTGAGTGCGTCAATATCGAATTGTTATTCTAGAACTTGCCTGATTATGAATGTCAAGACCACACTATTTGATTCGATATGTCAAAATGAGAAAGGCACGTAGGATTAACCCACTCATGCCATGAAAAACCTATCTCCACGATTAACCCTTAGTGAACCCCGTTGAACTAACAAGCCATTCCTTGTATTACCCTTAATATTAACCCTTAACCCATTTTTGTTGAAATCCCCTCAATTATTTTGATTCCTATTTTTGTCGAGATTTGAGTTGAGTAAATTGCTTAGCTATGTCTTGTTTGTAATAAGTTATTCTATGTTATTTAACTTGCTCTAAGAAAAAAAACTATGTATACACATTAGTAATTCCATTTTCTGAGAAGACGCTCTGTTGTACGCAAGTGATGATTAACTCTTTTTCTAGTTAGGCAATTTTTCAATTCGATCTCAATTCTAACCATTTCTTTCAGCTTGTGACCACACCCCCCTAACCAGGCCTCGTTACAACCTTCTAAAGACCTTTTGATTGATGTTTCATCTCAATTTATAGTGGTGGAGATTTGATTTTCATGCAAGCCTATGGTAATGACTTTTCATTATTGACTATTGAGTGCTTCATTTATTATCCTTAAACACCTTGAGTGATTTGAGTGAATTTTTAGTGAGGATGTGAAACTCTGTGATATTTTGAATCAAAGGGAATTGCTTAAATGAGAGGAGACACATATGTTTTCAGGATAAAATGTTCAACTTAGAATGTTTGAAACTTTGTTGTTCTTTTAGTTGAATTCTCAAATGTATGATTACCTGTGGATTATTGTGAGATATTATCGATAGAAATTGTAAGTTGAGAAGAATTTATTATTATGAGTTGAGGATTTTTCTTGAGGACAAGCAAATGCTTAAGTGTGGGGGTATTTGATAAACCGTAATTTATACATATTTTTACCCCATGCTTAACGTATTTTATGGATGATTTTCTTTAGAATTGGTGAATTCGATGCTCCTAATGCCTTAATTTCATGTTTTATACCTAGGAGACCATAGGAGAGCGAAAGGAACGAGAAACGAGCCAAAAACGGAGAAAATGGGCCAAAGTACAAAATCAACATGGCCTGGACTTCGTCACGTGGGCAGCCCACACGTCCGTGTCAATTTGGCAGAATCGAAGCACTACTCACACGGGTAGAACACATGCCCTTTCCATTCTAACAGGCTCAAACACGGCCTAAAATAATCACACACGGGCGTGTCCCTACCGAGCCCAAGTTGAGTCCAATTCTGAAAAGGCCACTTTTGAGGGCTCATAGGCATTCCGAAGCCTATAAATACACCCTAGAAGAGGAGAAAAAGAACACACAGAATAGGGGGTAAGGAATTACTCCAAGGAAGCCGATTGATTCATCTCAGAATCTGGATTCATCATCAAGACTGAAGATCTCTCCTCAATTTCCTCTTCAGGAGTTTTGGGTTTTCTTTATGTTTTGTATTCTTTATTATTCCGAGATGTTTTCTTATTTAGCTATGAACTAAAACCCTTAAATACCTAAGGGGAATGAAACCTAAGACGAATCTTGTTATTATTTTCTGAATTGTATGATAAATATTTAACTTGTTCTTAATTATGTGTTCTTAGTTCTTGTTTTGATATCCCAGGATATTGATTCAAGATAAGCTCTGATTTAGAAGAGGAATAGACCCTGTCTAAGAGTACATTTTTCATAATTAAGCGGAGTTGTTTGTACGCCTAGACATAGGGTGACAAGATTTTACCAGATTAGGGTGAAACCTAATAGCAGGATCCATAGATCGAGTTAATGCAACCCTAGGATGTTAATTAGAAAAAGGTCTCAATTATTCAATCTAGGGATTAGGCATTATTAGTCTCGAATAGGGATAATAACATAACTTAGGGATCTTTATGGAATAAGTTAAATAAACAAATTGTTCGATTCGGAGCCAGAATAACAACTGCAGTCTAGGTGGATTTTCCTTAGGTATTGTCTTCATTCAATCGATTTTCCAAAAAGCAATTCCCCAATTCTATTCTCTATGAGTTCTTAGTTTAGATAATTAGTTAGTTAAAACAAAACCTCTTTATTCCTAGGCTAGATAATAAAAAGATAGTCATTACTAGTACTTTTAGTTCCTTTGGGTTTGACAATCCAGTCTTGATAAATCTTTACTACTGTTCGATAGGTACACTTGCCTACATCGCAATACTAGTTAGTTTCAAGAACGATTAATTATAAATATTTAAAACCTATCACGAAATCACGCGATCACCCAGCTAGCCTCTACACTTCACTCTGTCCAACCCTGCACTCCATGTGGGGATAAAATAAACCCACCCATCCCTACACTCCAGAATATAGCACCGGCTGCGGCACTAAAAATTAATTGCAGCAGAGCTGCCAGTACAGTACACTTCCTTCAATCATAATAAACCCATCCCTATGCAATATGTCATGTGTCATGGCATAATATCATACATATATGCAATATACTAATGGCACACTCAAATACAGTCATACATATCATAGGCGCATATCAGTCATTTTACCTTATAAGGGAAAAATAGTTATTTCAACAATTTAGGGTCTAGGTATACTTACTGACCCAACAGTAGGTTCCCAGTCGTCTCGAGCGACCTATGCAACCTTAACAGTCAAATAGTGAAAATGGGCCCATGTGGGCCCACACACCCATGGGGACCACAAAGCCCAAAAATGGCTTTCGCTGTGTAAACTGCACAGCCTGGCCCAACAACCTCCACCCATTCGTGTGGTTTACCCATGTGGAGTCCACAAGCCTGTAGGGCCCACACGGTCCATTTTGGCCCAAAGCGGCCTAAGCCCATGAAAATGCTCCTGGTGACCTCTACAATCAAATGCCTCCGTTTATGTGTTCGATTTACCACACGAGCGACCGCACGCTCGTGTGGGGTTGACGGTCACCTATTCTAGCTTTTGCCGATTTACGATTATGGTAGTGTGATTACATACCTTAGACGAAGATGTACGAGTAGCCCACGAGCCCAAAGGCTATATGCAATCAAAATATTCCATTAATCAATGACTATAGGGTTAACATCTCCCTTTAATACTTATTGCAAAATTTTCACTAACACTTGCCTTTGTCAAACTAATGAAGATCACACCCTTAAACCGATACACGAGACCGATTACGAACTCCTTTATAGATTACCTGCGTTCCAAGCGAACTATTAACTATCACAGTACATGCACATAAATTGAACCAAGCGTACAACCGCTTACCGAAGGTGTAAAATTGAAACTAGGAAAGGAGGGCAATCAGTCCACTATCCCCAAAAATATCCCTCGCTATGACAGAGGCAGAGCTAGCGCAACCACACACCTAGCAATTTTCTGCAGGAAAAGAAGGTGTTAGGTGAGAATTATAGATGCGGTAGGAAGGGAAAAGGGTGAGAAAGATCTAAATAGTAGCACTTACCACCAAGATCGACAGAGAAGAAGCAGAAGAAGGAGTCGGCATAAAGAGGATAAATGAAAGAGTAGTATTCGGCCAGCAAAGATTGAATTGAATTTGATAGAGGAAGGAAGAAGAAAGAAGAATCGATCACCCAAGGTTAAAATCGAAAGAGTTTGAGAGAGAGGAAGGCAATAGATATTCAGCCAAAGGGAAAAGAACCGTTTGGGAAAATGTGTGAAGGAAAAGAAAGTCCGTGGACAAAAGGATTGAAAAGGAGAGTAAAACCGAAAGCAACTACACCCGAATGGTACTCGAAATAGCACTACTCGGCTTTAGAATTGAAAATGAAAAGAACCACAACTTGGCAAAACTTGAAATGGAGAGAAAAGAACCAAAAGAGCAGAAAATGCCGAAAGTTTTAGAGAATATCTTTTTCAGCCGAAAATCCCTTTGCAGCTACTATTCAATTTTGGCACAACTCTATCACATCTTAAATTCCACTTTTTCCGCCCTTAACTCTTTCCTAGAATCTCTCCACCATAACCTCTTCAACCACTTATTCAAACTCCATTCAACCACCTCAATTTCGGTCAACCTAGGACACTTAAACGTTACTTGTAGCAAAATAAAATCTATTGTGAAATCCAAGACTCAAACCTCAGACCCCCTGGAACACTCCACACGCCACTACCCTAGACCAGCAGGCTTTTTATGCCAAGTTTTGCCTATTTTTTTATTTAAAAAAAAGCCAAGGGTTTATTCAATGAAAACAAAATTTTTGCAAATGCCCAGGCTTGAACCCAGGACTTCTCGGCACTCTCAGAACACTTAGCCACTAAAACAGATACATAGTTGTGTAACAAGACACACAAAAATAATTACTAAAGTTTTAGGGCATTACAAAATAAATGTAACACCCCTACCCGTGTCGAACGCCGGGATAGGATACGAGGCATTATGAGACTTGAGCATACACTACTATGTAAAATCGGGCCATAAAATTTCGTTCAAATTTAATATTTATTCAAGAACAAGCATATCGTCCCTTATATGGGCCTACGAGGCCCAAAATGTACATCGGGGCGGTTTAGGACTAAACCGTGAACCTTAGAAAAATTTTCTTAAATCAGGGTCACACGCTTGTGTGGACACAAGGACACACCTGTTCGCCCTTGACACACTTGTGTCCCCAGGCCGGGTAACTTTCTGCTTATGACGTCAGCATAAATTTAATTTCACACGGCCAAGTCACACGCCTATGTGCTAGGCCATGTGGCGAATTTAATTTTCACACTTAAGGTGCAGACTTCACACGGCCTAAGCACACGCCCATGTCTTAAAGCCGTGTCCTCCATAAAGCTGAGACACACGGCCGTGTCTCTGCCTGTCTGTTTACTACCATGCATACTGACTTGTAAAACTAGGGTGCAGGGACATACGGCCGGACTACAAGCCCATGGGGCTGACCGTGTGTCACACACTGCCTAGACACATATCCGTGTGTCTACCTGTGTAGACAAATTTGAGGCTATATTTGAAGCCCTCCTGTCACCCTTAACAACCCCAACACACACTCACATGCTAATGGTGGTTGACATGGCATAAAAGGGTTACTTAGACATCCATAGCTTTAACTCATGCATGATAAATTCATATCAAGTTTACCTAATTGGGACTCCTTGACTTGTTAAGTTCATTCAATACATTTCTTTACCTTTATTAATATAGTGATCATACCAATTGACATCATTTATCTATCAAGCATAGATTCCATATTTTATCAGCCATTTGGCACACACCACAAAAGTAATAACACATCTCATACACGTAACAATATTTAGGGAATTCAACCCAATAATCAATATGAGCCATATTTCAAGGCTATATACAAAATGGAATAATATACCAAAAGGAGCCATCACTTTGGCTAACAAATATGACACATATAACAAAATACTAAGTCCCCTATACATGCCATACTTGAACGTAGTAAACTAATTATACCCCAAAAGATTTGTTGATAGTGTGACTCAAGCTCCAACGTCCACAATCCCTGAGCTAGCTTGACGATGTTAAAAGAAACGGGAAAGGAGAGAAGGGTAAGCATAGAGCTTAGTAAGTTGTATGTAATTAATAAACAACATAAGTCATGATATTCATGGATTAAACATATTATCAATTATCACCACAATATTATACTACATACATGAACGTAGTCAAAATTGACATTAAATATCATTAAACATCAAGCTTATCTTACTCCTTTCTACTCATGCTAAAATTCCCATCATGAATCGAGTTCAATACTCATAAGGTTTACGTACATACCTGTACCGTACATTCTTACTCATGTCACTCCACTTCTTAACCAGACATCTTGAATGGCCCATTGAACCACTAGAATATTAAAGGACACTTAGCATTGTGATACACCAAATAAAGTACCAATGCCATGTCCCCGACATGGTTTTACATGAATCCACAAATCATCGGCGATGCCATGTCCCAGAAATAGTTTACACTAGTACACATATCATCGCCGATGCCATGTCCCAGACATAGTCTTACACAGGCACATATATCATCGCCGATGCTATGTCCCAGACATGGTCTTACACAGGCACATATTTCATCGCCGATGCCATGTCCCAGACATGGTCTTACACAGGCACATTTAGCATGGTGTCATGACATCCAAGTCCTAAGTATTCCTTTGGTCCACCCTGGCTTCGAGACTCCGTTGGATCATCACAAGTCAATTTCATTAAGGCATACATACATGTATCATATAATGTCAAATATTAAGTACGTAATATTGGAGTTGTTGAATTACTTACACTCACCTCAGTGCAAAATATGGTAAATTTTCAATTTAGTCCTCAATCTTGCCTTTTCCTCCGTCAAGGTATATCCCTTGTCCCTCTTAATTTTGAGCTTGAAAGATGAAAGAAACCCTAGCTATGGCTTCTTGTGAAATTCAACCAAGGAGGATGAAGATGGACACAAATTTTGACTATTTTCCCCTTTCAATTCTTTTATTAACTAATGGACCAAAATGCCCTTCTATTATAACTTTGATTTTTTATACCTCCTATGTCCTTTTTTGTCCATAATGACATATAATGGTCTAATTGCCAAATAAGGACTTCAAATTTAAAATCTCATCACAATTAAGCCCTTAAATTAACTAGAACACATGTTTTTCACTTATTGCAATTTAGTCCTAATAACTCAATTGGACACCTTATCGGTAAAATTTCTCATTGATAAATTAACACACACATGAAAATATATCATGGATCTCGTAACATCCATAAAATAATTATTTTTATATAGGATTTGTGGTCTTGAAACCACTATTCTGACTAGGCCCTAATTCAGGATGTTACACAAGGAAGGACGACGCTAAGGCTGGACCAAAGAAGTAGCTAAGCGGGCATATATGCATACAAAGCGGAGGTTGCATAGGCATGTTCGAGTCTGATAGAAACATTTCAAACAAGTTTTGAAAATTTTTTATAAGCCTTAGGGTGACTCAATTGTGTTGGTAAAATAATCTAAGTCAGTAGTATTATTTAGAGGTTAAATAAGTGGGATCGTATAAACCAAAGTGATGTGTAATTATACTGTGAGTTTTGTACACATTGTTCACCCAAATGCAACTTTGTTGGGTAGTCTTACTATTAAGATGTATTTCTTTGAAAATTTGTATGTGTTATGTATGTATAAGTTTGTTATAGCAATGTAACGCTTAAGGTCCGGATCTGGTGAATTGATTTGGGTTGAGGGCATTATAGCATTTATAATAATAACACATTTTACATACACCATAAAGCTTATAAACAGATTTCGTAACTTATTCATAACATTTCTATCAAACTTGAACACGCCATTCCGTTTGCTCTGTATGCATAATAGCCCATTTGTACCACCCAGCGTAGTCCTGGTGTCATTCCTCTTGGTGTTGCCCCCTAATCCGCCTACCTGTGACATAATGACACAGAGGTAAGTTCGATGGAACTTAGTTGGTAAGCCCTAATTTACCTAAGTCTTATTTGAGAATATCTATCTCTTTGTTATGGATTTTTTTAGCTCAACTCTGACGAATAAGTCTCCAAGATTCTATTTATCATGCCATAGTTTTCAAACCTCGTACAGCAATCATAACTTGCCTTACAGCAATCATAACTTGCCTTTCACCATATTGTTACATTTTTCACATTTTTCATCTTGTCTATTCATGATTCTTTAACCTTTAGTATTACAAAGGACCATACAGACGAAACACTTTCGATTCACCAAACACATTTGATATGTTTTAGCTTTAATGTTCATATCTCACAATATGAAGGATTCACCTTGTCATACTATACATAGCCATTCCTTCAGAGTCTGCCATTTTGTTCCTCTAAGGTTTACCATATCTATATATATGAAACTTTCAGAGTTTACCATACTTGCCATTCTTTCATACATATCATTCTTATAGAGTTTCTTGTACATACTTTTCCTTCAAATATTTGCCACAAGGGTCATTCATTAGATTGTGCCACAAAGGTGTTCCTTTTTTTCAAGATAGCCACAAAGGCTTCCTTTAATGAGTTCGCTACAAAAGGTTTTTGTCTCTTGATGATTTAGGTGATAGGGATTTTCCTAGACTCACACTTAGTGGGTTTGCCCCTCATCGTCCTAGGGCACACAAAGACAACATTAGGTAATAATGCTCTTTAAATTCTTCCATATGATGCCATAACCCACCAGTTAAGGTCTTACACGATATGGTCTTTAACACCATGCCCATATACTTATCCTTTAAGAGATTGGTGTTTTTAGTCCCAACCGACCCCTTTAGATGACTCCGGAGATAGACACAACTCATCATGCATTGAATCACTCATGACAAAAAATCTTATGCTTACCAGACATATATGCACTTCCTACCAAACAAAAAATCACAAGTTCATACCAATTCAATTCAAATCATACATTATAATAGCTTACTAAAATTTGGCTTATTTCACTTTTCGATTTCAAATTTTTTTTTCAATGTTTCACCCAATAGAACCCTATAAAAATGAATCTGGATACACAGGTGAACTGCTTCACACCAAGATAGCTTGTATGAGCTTAAACTACACTACACCAAGGCACCAAAATGCAAAGCCCGTAGGCATAAAATGTTTAAACATTTTTAATTACATCCCTCCACCACACCAAAGTCTCCATAGAGACAAACAATACTCGATGATGTGCAACAGATGTTGTATCTCAATATAATTTTCCATAATCTCCATATCTCACATATCTCACACAATCGTGCATACGACCCAATTGGAATGTTAATAGTATCCTAACCTTTTACTAAGTTCACATGGGCATCAACCATACTTATTAACATATTCATACCCTGTATCATTCACATTTGCATATCATATTCTGTAATCGGTCACATTTGTATTTCATACCCTGTAATCGATCACAGTTCAATCACTAACCACCAATCACCAATCTATTTCATTTCAATTCAATCCAATTCATATATAATTTTACATTCAATTCATAATCTTATTTCAATTCATCATCAACCCAAAAATATCTCTTATCATATAGCATGTTTCAATCCATTTTCATATAACGTATAATGTCTTCACTAAATAATACTACTTTCCATTTTATCCAATTCAATCCACTATCTCGATAATCAATATCAACTGTTGAACCAAGCTTTACTTGGAAATTATTTTGATATAACAAATATTATGTTTTGAACAAAAAACATTTTAAACAAAACTTGGCAAAAAATTTCATTTCAAATGACACTAAAAAGAAAAATAGTTGAACTCATACTTAGAAAATATTTTAAGGTCAAATTTTTAAACAAACTTTCAAACATGTTAAAACTCCTCCAAGCCAAAAAGTATTGATCCATTATTGATATTTTTTGTCAAGTAATGTAAACTGAAAAATATATAGGATTTTTCCTATGTCATTTATCACCTTTTTACTTAAATTCGTTGTTAAAACTAAGTAATTGTTTAATAAATTAATGAAATATAGGATTTTTCCTATGTCATTTATCACCTTTTTACTTAAATTCGTTGTTAAAACTAAGTAATTGTTTAATAAATTAATGAAATATGTGAAAATATGAAATTAGGACATAGAAATTATTAAAATGTGATTTTATGCTTTATTATATAGTTTTCATGCATAAAATGGCTTATTTTATATTTATTTGAACATATTATATTTTTAAGACATAAAATGGGCTATGCATGATTAAATTAAATAGTAAAATATAAAATTATATTTAATAATTCATTTTAAAATATTTCATTAATAATCTGGGTTTTAATTAATTATTTAAATTTGATAAATTTTATTCTTTGGTCCTTTAATTTATTGATTTATTTTGGACAGGTCTGATAGCTTTGTTGGATTGCAAAAACCATCCAAATTGAAGACCAAGTCAACCCAAATTCAGCTACACATGGCTGTCCACATAAACCACTTTTTGGTTTAATTACACAAGATCCTTGCAATGTTGAAGAAATTAGAAATTTGCCCAAAGATTTACATTTGACCGAGTCTCAATCCTGAGTTGTTATGGCATTTAAATTGTTTAAAAATCAAGCCAAATTAAACTAAAATCCACTAAGCATCGCCAGCCACTCATTGGAAAAGCTTGAAGAGACTAATCCTCTCTATTTTTAGCAAACTACTCTCCTTTTTTCACCTATATATAAGAATTCATTTCACCATTCCTAATCATCCCTCATCCCTCATCATTCTCTCTTTTCTCTCAATTCTCTTTATCATTTTCCATTCCCCACACCTAGCATCATCTCTTCATAGAGACTTTAGCAATTAAGCCTCTTAAAGAGCCCTTGGTCGGCTACCTTGGAGAGCCATGAGCAAATGAACAAAGTCAAGGAGCGAAAGAGCATCGTCGGTTAGAGTCTTGGGTGACAGTCACTTTGATTTAGGTTTAATCTTTCTTTTCTTTAATTTAATCTGAAAATGTTTTCTATGTGTTCTTTTTTCTTGTTTACAACAACGTTAGCTTAATTTTATTTAAGCTAGGATGATTGCTTTGATTAAATAATATTTATTTGATTCATACTTATAATGTTTGTGCCATAATCGATCATGTTTTCAATTAAAATCAAATCTGTATTTCGTTCATACGTGATTGAAATGCACCTGAATTAGCTGAGTGGTCCTAACCAGACGATGGCTAGTGGATGCATAATTGAAATGTGCATGTTCAATTTAGATCCTAACCTGATTAAATTGCTGGTTGCATAACAACTCTAGCCAAGCTCTGTTATCTGTATGGTTTTTAGATTTGTGTGATTAAACTGTTTCAAACCTAACACGTCCCTGTTATCTCACATGAATGCTAAGAAACCCTTAGTAAATAAGGATCAGTAAAATGCATATTTACTAAGTAAAGGATTCGGAAAGGACCTAATGTGGTTTCCAAACTCATGAAAGATCGAGTGGAATGTTTTTTCGAAAGTTATTAAGCATGTTGATAATAGATTGAGTTTAATTAAAGTAATTTTCCTATTTTGTTTACGTTATAATTGTTGCAAATTGTGTTTAATTTTGCCAAAATTTATTTTCTTCATATAGTTTGCATACTTAGGATAATTTGCATTAGGGATCATTGCATTCAGTTTAATATATTTTAATCATCACTTCTCAACCATATTGTGTTTTTATTTACCAAATTGTTAAGGGTAATTTTACAATCAAGTGATTTAACACAAATACAATCCCTGTGGAGATGATAACTCGATACTTACTTATTACTTGATAACGACTGTGTACACTTGCACAAAGCTACGCATTACAAATATCGATATTGTAACAGCCCAAAATTTACCCTAGTCGGGAAGTGGTTTCGGGACCGCTAAACCGAGTCATAAAAATAATTAGCTGTCATATTTGATGCTTATTATATGTATATATGCATGTGTGAAAATTTCATATTTGAATTTTGATTAATTGTAGGTGAATTTTAGTAAATAGGACTTATGTGAGAAAATTTTGAATTATGATAGGTCAAAGCATAAGGATCTATTAGTGCATGTAAGAAAAAGGGGGGGCTTGCATGTCAATTTCCCCCCCCAATTAGTAGTGGTCGGCCATGAGCATGAGAGTGGACAAAATGTTATGGGGTGAAACATGTTGGAAACATGTTGTGTTAGTGTGTTATGGGAGAAAAAAATATAATAAAGGGTTAGTAATAAAGAAATGAAAAGGGAGGGGTGATGAGAACAAAGTTGTCTCATCCATGTTCTTCCCCCCCCATTGCCGTGACTTGAGAAGGAAAGAAAAGAAGAAAGTGAAGCTAAGGCATTTGGTCATCTTCAAGTTGATTAAGAAGCTCTTGAATATTCGGTGCCAAGGGGAAAAGTTTCTAAGAGGTTTGGCCATGCATGCAACTAGAATGAGGTATGTATTGAAGGATTCTTGAAAATCTATGCATGTTTGAGATGGTTAGTTTAAATTCTACTCATCCTATAGATTGGACTTAGGATTTTGAGGTTGAAGTTCGGCCAAGAAGCTTGAAACTCTTAGTAGAAGTTGTAATGAGGTTGAAATTGTTGAATTTGTTAGCTTGGTAACTAATGTAGTAATCGGCCATATGGGGTAAAATGGGATGTTCATTTTAGATGTTGTTTCATTTTTGAGAGACTTGGGTCAAGTATTCATGAGATGAAATTGTGTGACTAGATAAATTAGAGGTAATAATATAGTTGATGAATAGATATAGAAATACATATTCGGCCATCACTTAGGAACATAGGTGATGTTGAGTTAAGCTTTGCATATTCGGCCATATATATATATATATATACACAAATATATGTAAGCCCATTCATGATACTACCTTAGGACTATGTATATATAACCGACAAAAGAATGGGAAAAACTAGCAAGGGTGAAGGCCGAATGAGCTATAGGTGGTGTGGATGATTTTTATACATGTGGGTGAGTGTGTATGCCATTTAGTTGGTGACATTCGACATTTCTTAATTAACATTAGAAATGAGTGAATGAAATCGGCATGTGTGTTTGTGAAAATGCCGAATGTGAATTTGGATAATATTGAGTAATGTATGTGCTTTAAAATGATGGAATGGAGTGGATGCTTTAAATGTGTTATGAACAATTATGAGTTAAACTAAGGGTTGCTAAATTACCAGTGTCATTGCCGAATATACAAACTTACATATGCATGTGTAATTGAAGTATGAATGGTTAGCAAGATGGTTAAACTAGTTAAATTATTGATTTAGCTCAAGGAGCTAAAGGAGGTGAATCGAGCAAAGGCAAAGAAAAGGTTATCGAGTAGCCGAGTTGGAACCGTCTTACCCAACACGAGGTAAGTCATTAAGCATGTAGTGGGTAGTATTTCAAATGGTCATAATGTGTATGTATTGATGCTGATTGGAATGAATAAATATACATATATATATATGCATGTACGTATGTGATGATGAAATTGTTGAATGAAATAGAAGAGGTAAGATGTAATGAGTTGTTGATCTCGGCACTAAACGTGCGGGATAACCATTTATGACCATGAGATTGGCGCTAAGTGCGCGGGATTAAATTGTACAGCACTAAGTGTGCGAAATGAATATGATGCACTAAGTGTGCGAATTGACCATGCGGCACTAAGTGTGCGAAATGGACTATGTGGCACTAAGTGTGCGATTTGATTACGTGGCACTAAGTGTGCGAGTTGATTACATAGCACTGAGTGTGCGGGCTCAATATACATTCGTGAATTATTATGGACACCATGTGTGCGACACTATTGAGTCGATCGCGGACAGCGGGTCGGGTAAGTGTCTTGAGTACATGGCTAATAGGTGCTATGCTTATACTTGGTGTTGAGCTCGGTAAGTTCGAACCTATGTGACAAATATACTTGAAGTCACGTACATAAGTTTTATCGTAGGATGGGTGAAAGGTCGTATAGTCATTTGATTGTAACGAAAATAAATCGATTTATGAAATTGCTTCAATGTCATATTGATGAGTATATAGAATGTGAATGCATGAATTGATATGAAATTGAATTGATAAGTTGGAGGAACTATGGTATGGTTCGGTATGGATGGAGTAAATTGTCTCGTTCTATTTTGTTTCCTCTTGTGATAATGTTGTTGATAGATGGTAGTGCATTGCTTATGACTTACTGAGTTATAAACTCACTCGATGTTTCCTTGTCACCCACTATAGGTTGCTTGGACTCATCTATTTTTGCGGGGTCGGGCCGTCATTGAAGTCATCACACCGGATAGCAAGTTTTGGTACTTTCTTCTTAGTGTGTTTAGAAGATCATTTTGGCATGCATAAGCTAGTACGTTGTGTTTGAATATTGGCATGTAAACTTTAAGCCATGCGAAAATGGCACGAATGTTCGATTGAATTGGATCAAGGGTAGGCATGAAATGGACCTAGTTACTTTCGTAACAGATGCTGGCAGCAGCAGTGTCATGAGATCGAAAAATCACTAAAAATAGTAGGAGTGGAATTAATTGATGAATAAATTATGTAATCGAAGCTCGATGAGTCTGCTTTCATGAGGAAGTAACGAAAAGATCATATGGGCAGTATAATAAGAGATAATCATATTTTAGTGGGACAGGGCCAGAACGGTTTCTGGATTCCCTGCTCCGACTTTGGAAATTCATTATAAATTAACCAGAGATAATTAGGGGTCGTACCATATATGTGCAGATTCCTCTCTGAGTCTAGTTTTCATAGAAACAAACGGCAACAGTATTGAAGCCCCGTGCAGGGAGATATCCCAGTCGTAATGGGCAAAGGTCAGTGTAGTCGACCCCTGCAACTTTGGGGACTTTGACTAATAAACCGTACTAATTGGACCGACCAAAAATTCTAGAAAAAAATACATAGATGGGCACATGAGTCTAGTTTCTGGGAAAAATTACGAAACTGATTTTCGAGTTACGAAACTCAAGATATGATTTTTAAAGTGGCTAGTACACAGATTGGGCAGTGTCTGGAAAATAAATTTTGTAAGGGGTTAAAGCCAGTTAACACCTCGTGTTCGACTCCGGTGTCGGTTTCGGGTTCGGGGTGTTACATTTAATTGGTATCAGAGCTATGGTTTAGTCGGTTCTAGGACTACCATAGCACGTATGAGTCTAGCTATACATGCCATAATGTTAATGTTTAAAAGGGTGATGACTTCAGACGGTTGAAATGTTTTTGTCTTGATTAGTAAATGGATCCCGGTGAAGAAAGAACCCTAGCGGATGACGTTGAGAGCGTAGCGGCTGCTCCTGCACAAGGGACGCCGCCTGTTGAACCTCAGTCATCTGCTAATAATCAAGGTGAGGGGGCTAAACAAGCCTTTTTTACCATGATGAATGAGTGGGTCGCGCAATATGCCCGAGCCAACCCGGCTGTCCAACAATTCCCAAATTTGAATAATCCACCCCAAGATCCTGTAAGGCCATCAGTCGCTGATCCTGTGAGGCTGAGTAAGCCACCTGTAGACTTGATTAGGAAACGTGGGGCCGAGGAGTTCAAGGCCATAGTAACTGATGATGCCGAAAGGGCCGAGTTCTGGCTTGATAACACCATTCGGGTGTTCGATGAATTGTCATGCACACCCGATGAATGTCTAAAATGTGCTGTATCTTTGTTGCGAGATTCAGCCTACTATTGGTGGAGGACCTTGATTTCCATAGTCCCGAACGAGCGAGTAACTTGGGACTTCGTTCAAACGGAATTCCGGAAGAAATTTATTAGCCAACGGTTCATTGACCAGAAGCGTAAGGAGTTCTTGGAACTCAAGCAAGGCCGTATGACTGTATTTGAATACGAACATGAATTCGTAAGACTTAGTAGGTATGCCCGGGAGTGTGTAGCTGATGAGGTTACTATGTGCAAAAGATTCGAGGAAGGATTGAATGAAGATTTAAAGCTACTAACGGGTATTTTGGAAATAAAGGAATTCGTAACACTAGTCGAACGAGCCTGCAAGGCGGAGGAACTTGGAAAGGAGAAGAGGAAGGCTGAATTTGAAGCTAGAGATTATCATAAAAGATCGACGGGCAAAGCTCCGTTCTCAGCTGTGAAGAAGTTCAGGGAGGACATTAATAAGTCGAGGGCGACTGCGGGAATTTCCATCAGGGCAAGACCATCGATGGGCTCCCGAGCTACTTCGGTAGCTAGTGTGGGCAATAATCGTCACGAGAAACCTGAATGTCCCCAATGTGGAAGACGACACCTAGGTGAATGTTGGGGCAAGTCTTCTAACAGGGCCTGTTACGGATGCGGTTCGAAGGACCACTTCATTAGAGATTGCACGGAGCTGGATGAGAAGAATAAGATTCAAGGTGCAAGACCTAGTGGAGTGACATCTAGAGGTAGACCACCGAGAATATTAGGAGGCAGGGGTGGTAGTCAGAGGGGGGCCTCTGATACGGCCGATCGCGCCGAGAACCGTACTCCTGCTAGAGCATATGCCATTCGCGCACGAGAGGAGGCATCCTCCCCCGACGTCATCACTGGTACCTTCACTCTCTTTGATACTAATGTGATTGCATTGATTGACCCTGGTTCTACTCATTCATATGTATGCGAAACCTTAGCAACCAGTAAGACTCTACCTGTTGAGTCTACTGAGCTCGTAATTCGAGTATCAAACCCTTTGGGTCAATGCGTACTTGTTGATAAAGTGTGTAAGAGATGCCCTCTAATAATCCGAGAATCCTGTTTTCCGGCTGATTTGATGCTTTTGCCTTTCGACGAGTTTGATGTTATTCTTGGTTTGGATTGGTTAACCGCGCATGATGCGGTTGTGAATTGCAAAAGCAAGACTATCGATTTGAGGTGCGCAAATAACGAATAATCCGAGTTGAGTCTGCGGACTTAAGGGGGTTGCCAGCTGTAATATCAGCAATGTTGGCTCAGAAATATGTAAGGAAAGGGTGTGAAGCATACCTCGCGTATGTACTTGATGACAAGGAGTTAGAAAAGAAACCCGAATCGGTGCCGGTGGTCTGTGAATACCCGGATGTTTTTCCTGAAGAGTTACCGGGTTTGCCACCTGTTCGGGAGGTAGAGTTTGGTATTGAGCTTGTACCTGGAACTACGCCTATTTCGATCGCTCCGTATCGTATGGCACTAACCGAGTTAAAAGAGTTGAAAGCTCAGTTGCAAGAATTGACGGATAGAGGTTTCGCTCGACCGAGTTTCTCACCTTGGGGTGCACCAGTATTGTTCGTGAAAAAGAAGGACGGAACCATGAGGTTGTGCATTGATTATCGTCAACTGAATAAAGTGACGATAAAGAATAAATATCCGTTGCCGCGTATTGATGATCTGTTCGATCAATTAAAGGGGGCATCGGTGTTTTCAAAGATAGATTTGAGATCGGGTTATTATCAGTTGCGGATTCGAGACTCGGACGTACCCAAAACTGCTTTCAGAACGAGGTACGGTCACTATGAGTTCTTAGTGATGCCGTTTGGGCTCACTAATGCCCCTGCGGTGTTTATGGATTTGATGAATCGGATCTTTAGGCCGTATTTGGATCGGTTCGTAGTTGTGTTTATTGATGACATCTTGGTCTATTCAAGAGATGAGGCCGAACATGCTGAGCATCTGAGGCTTGTGTTGCAAATTTTGCGGGATAAGTAGTTATATGCTAAGTTCAGTAAGTGTGAGTTCTGGCTAAGAGAGGTTAGCTTCTTGGGTCATGTGGTATCCGCATCGGGTATTCGGGTTGACCCGAGCAAAATTTCAGCCATACTTAACTGGAAGCCTCCGAGAAATGTTACCGAAGTCCGAAGCTTTCTAGGGCTCGCCGGTTATTACCGACGATTTGTCAAAGGTTTCTCGATGATAGCCACACCAATGACGAAGCTACTTCAGAAGGATGTTAAGTTCGAATGGACGGAGAAATGTCAGAAAAGCTTCGATCAACTGAAAACTCATCTGACTGAAGCTCCAATTTTGGTACAACCCGAATCGGGTAAAGAGTTTGTCGTTTATAGTGACGCATCCCTACTCGGGTTGGGTTGCGTATTGATGCAAGAAGGTCGAGTTGTGGCCTATGCGTCGAGACAATTGAAGCCACACGAGAGAAATTATCCGACCCATGATCTCGAACTAGCCGCCATTGTGTTTGCATTGAAAATATGGCGACATTATTTGATTGGTGAGAAGTGCCATGTGTTTTCGGATCACAAAAGTCTCAAATATTTGATGACTCAACGGGACTTGAATCTGCGACAAAGACGTTGGCTTGAATTGTTGAAAGATTACGAGCTTGTCATTGATTACCACCCGGGAAAGGCTAATGTGGTTGCGGACGCCTTAAGCCGGAAATCACTGTTTGCTTTGCGAGCGATGAATGTACACTTGTCTGTTCTACCTGACAATGTGTTAGTAGCTGAATTAAAAGCCAAACCATTATTGACTCATCAAATTCGTGAAGCTCAGAAAGTCGATGATGAATTGGTTGCAAAACGAGCTGAGTGTGTTCCGAACAAGGAATCGGAGTTTCAGATTGATGATGATGGTTGTTTGAGGTTTAGAAGTCGTTTGTGCGTTCCAAGGAATTCGGAACTCATTCCGATGATCCTGAACGAAGCCCATTGTAGCCGAATGTCAATTCACCCGGGGAGCACGAAAATGTACAACGACTTGAAACGTCGGTTTTGGTGGCATGGTATGAAGCGAGACATCTCCGACTTTGTTTCGAGATGTTTAATATGTCAACAAGTGAAAGCGGAACATCAAGTGCCTTCAGGATTACTTCAGCCGATCATGATACCCGAGTGGAAATGGGACCGAGTCACAATGGACTTTGTGTCCGGACTGCCATTGTCCGCAAGTAAGAAGGATGCGATTTGGGTTGTTGTTGATAGGCTGACTAAGTCGGCTCACTTTATCCCCGTGAGTACGGATTTTTCATTGGATAAACTAGCCGAATTGTATGTTACTCAGATTGTGAGATTACATGGAGTACCTATTTCTATCGTGTCGGATAGAGATCCGAGATTCACCTCGCGATTTTGGAAGAAATTGCAAGAAGCTCTGGGTACCAAGCTGCATTTTAGCACCGCTTTTCATCCCCAAACCGATGGTCAATCTGAGCGGATAATTCAGATACTTGAGGACATGCTGAGATGCTGCATCCTTGAGTTTAGTGGTTCATGGGAACGGTATGTACCTTTGATTGAATTCGATTACAACAATAGTTTTCAATCAAGTATTAAGATGGCACCTTACGAGGCTTTGTACGGTCGTAAATGCCGTACACCATTGTTTTGGACCGAGCTCGGTGAAAGTAAAATTTTCGGAGTTGATTTGATTAAAGATGCCGAACAGAAAGTAAAAGTAATCCGTGAAAGTCTGAAGGCAGCCACAGATCGTCAGAAATCGTATGCGGATCTGAAACGGAAGGACATTGAATATCAGGTGGGAGATAAAGTGTTCCTTAAAGTTTCGCCTTGGAAAAAGGTACTTAGGTTTGGCCGTAAGGGCAAGTTGAGCCCGAGATTCATTGGGCCGTACGAAATCTCCGAACGAGTGGGGCCAGTTGCGTATAGATTGATTTTGCCCCCTGAGCTTGAAAAGATTCACGATGTCTTTCATGTTTCGATGCTTCGACACTATCGATCTGATCCGTCGCATATAATTAGCCCATCAGAGGTTGAAATTCAAGCCGATATGAGTTATGAAGAAGAACCGATACGTATCCTAGCTCGTGAGGTAAAGGAGTTGCGAAACAAAAGGGTTCCGTTAGTGAAGGTGTTATGGCTCAAACATGGGATTGAGGAAGCTACTTGGGAAACTGAGAGCTCGATGAAAGAACGATACCCAAACCTATTTACCGGTAAGATTTTCGGGGACGAAAATTTCTTAAGTGGGGGAGAGTTGTAACAGCCCAAAATTTACCCTAGTCGGGAAGTGGTTTCGGGACCGCTAAACCGAGTCATAAAAATAATTAGCTGTCATATTTGATGCTTATTATATGTATATATGCATGTGTGAAAATTTCATATTTGAATTTTGATTAATTGTAGGTGAATTTTAGTAAATAGGACTTATGTGAGAAAATTTTGAATTATGATAGGTCAAAGCATAAGGATCTATTAGTGCATGTAAGAAAAAGGGGGGGCTTGCATGTCAATTTCCCCCCCAATTAGTAGTGGCCGGCCATGAGCATGAGAGTGGACAAAATGTTATGGGGTGAAACATGTTGGAAACATGTTGTGTTAGTGTGTTATGGGAGAAAAAAATATAATAAAGGGTTAGTAATAAAGAAATGAAAAGGGAGGGGTGATGAGAACAAAGTTGTCTCATCCATGTTCTTCCCCCCCCATTGCCGTGACTTGAGAAGGAAAGAAAAGAAGAAAGTGAAGCTAAGGCATTTGGTCATCTTCAAGTTGATTAAGAAGCTCTTGAATATTCGGTGCCAAGGGGAAAAGTTTCTAAGAGGTTTGGCCATGCATGCAACTAGAATGAGGTATGTATTGAAGGATTCTTGAAAATCTATGCATGTTTGAGATGGTTAGTTTAAATTCTACTCATCCTATAGATTGGACTTAGGATTTTGAGGTTGAAGTTCGGCCAAGAAGCTTGAAACTCTTAGTAGAAGTTGTAATGAGGTTGAAATTGTTGAATTTGTTAGCTTGGTAACTAATGTAGTAATCGGCCATATGGGGTAAAATGGGATGTTCATTTTAGATGTTGTTTCATTTTTGAGAGACTTGGGTCAAGTATTCATGAGATGAAATTGTGTGACTCGATAAATTAGAGGTAATAATATAGTTGATGAATAGATATAGAAATACATATTCGGCCATCACTTAGGAACATAGGTGATGTTGAGTTAAGCTTTGCATATTCGGCCATATATATATATATATACACAAATATATGTAAGCCCATTCATGATACTACCTTAGGACTATGTATATATAACCGACAAAAGAATGGGAAAAACTAGCAAGGGTGAAGGCCGAATGAGCTATAGGTGGTGTGGATGATTTTTATACATGTGGGTGAGTGTGTATGCCATTTAGTTGGTGACATTCGACATTTCTTAATTAACATTAGAAATGAGTGAATGAAATCGGCATGTGTGTTTGTGAAAATGCCGAATGTGAATTTGGATAATATTGAGTAATGTATGTGCTTTAAAATGATGGAATGGAGTGGATGCTTTAAATGTGTTATGAACAATTATGAGTTAAACTAAGGGTTGCTAAATTACCAGTGTCATTGCCGAATATACAAACTTACATATGCATGTGTAATTGAAGTATGAATGGTTAGCAAGATGGTTAAACTAGTTAAATTATTGATTTAGCTCAAGGAGCTAAAGGAGGTGAATCGAGCAAAGGCGAAGAAAAGGTTATCGAGTAGCCGAGTTGGAACCGTCTTACCCAACACGAGGTAAGTCATTAAGCATGTAGTGGGTAGTATTTCAAATGGTCATAATGTGTATGTATTGATGCTGATTGGAATGAATAAATATACATATATATATGCATGTATGTATGTGATGATGAAATTGTTGAATGAAAGAGAAGAGGTAAGATGTAATGAGTTGTTGATCTCGGCACTAAACGTGCGGGATAACCATTTATGACCATGAGATTGGCGCTAAGTGCGCGGGATTAAATTGTACAGCACTAAGTGTGCGATTTGACTATGTTGCACTAAGTGTGCGAAATGAATATGATGCACTAAGTGTGCGAATTGACCATGCGGCACTAAGTGTGCGAAATGGACTATGTGGCACTAAGTGTGCGATTTGATTACGTGGCACTAAGTGTGCGAGTTGATTACATAGCACTGAGTGTGCGGGCTCAATATACATTCGTGAATTATTATGGACACCATGTGTGCGACACTATTGAGTCGATCGCGGACAGCGGGTCGGGTAAGTGTCTTGAGTACGTGGCTAATAGGTGCTATGCTTATACTTGGTGTTGAGCTCGGTAAGTTCGAACCTATGTGACAAATATACTTGAAGTCACGTACATAAGTTTTATCGTAGGATGGGTGAAAGGTCGTATAGTCGTTTGATTGTAACGAAAATAAATCGATTTATGAAATTGCTTCAATGTCCTATTGATGAGTATATAGAATGTGAATGCATGAATTGATATGAAATTGAATTGATAAGTTGGAGGAACTATGGTATGGTTCGGTATGGATGGAGTAAATTGTCTCGTTCTATTTTGTTTCCTCTTGTGATAATGTTGTTGATAGATGGTAGTGCATTGCTTATGACTTACTGAGTTATAAACTCACTCGATCTTTCCTTGTCACCCACTATAGGTTGCTTGGACTCATCTATTTTTGCGGGGTCGGGCCGTCATTGAAGTCATCACACCGGATAGCAAGTTTTGGTACTTTCTTCTTAGTGTGTTTAGAAGATCATTTTGGCATGTATAAGCTAGTACGTTGTGTTTGAATATTGGCATGTAAACTTTAAGCCATGCGAAAATGGCACGAATGTTCGATTGAATTGGATCAAGGGTAGGCATGAAATGGACCTAGTTACTTTCGTAACAGATGCTGGCAGCAGCAGTGTCATGAGATCGAAAAATCACTAAAAATAGTAGGAGTGGAATTAATTGATGAATAAATTATGTAATCGAAGCTCGATGAGTCTGCTTTCATGAGGAAGTAACGAAAAGATCATATGGGCAGTATAATAAGAGATAATCAGATTTTAGTGGGACAGGGCCAGAACGGTTTCTGGATTCCCTGCTCCGACTTTGGAAATTCATTATAAATTAACCAGAGATAATTAGGGGTCGTACCATATATGTGCAGATTCCTCTCTGAGTCTAGTTTTCATAGAAACAAACGGCAACAGTATTGAAGCCCCGTGCAGGGAGATATCCCAGTCGTAATGGGCAAAGGTCAGTGTAGTCGACCCCTGCAACTTGGGGGACTTTGACTAATAAACTGTACTAATTGGCCCGACCAAAAATTCTAGAAAAAAATACATAGATGGGCACATGAGTCTAGTTTCTGGGAAAAATTACGAAACTGATTTTCGAGTTATGAAACTCAAGATATGATTTTTAAAGCGGCTAGTACACAGATTGGGCAGTGTCTGGAAAATAAATTTTGTAAGGGGTTAAAGCCAGTTAACACCTCGTGTTCGACTCCGGTGTCGGTTTCGGGTTCGGGGTGTTACAGATATATCTTCTTGAGTATCGATAAATTTAAATTTTTTTCAATGCATTTTTTCGTATCAATATGAAAATGACATTTTGTTTTCAAAAGTATTTACCGAGTATTGATACGGTATCATCCCTTTTGTTAGGTACCGATAAATTTCTTCAAGTATCGATAGTGGTATAATTTTATCGATACATTTTACAGTATCGATACAAAATTGTCAATCAGACTTCCAAAAGATTTATCAAGTATCGGTATAATATTGATACTTGATATTTGGTATTGATAGAATTTCCCTAGTGTCGATATTGATGGCTTCAACGGTTACTAAAATAGACATTAAATGCCTACGGTATCAACACTCATAGAAAAAGTATCGATACCTATTGTTGCAGGTGACATTATTGCATTGGTATTTTTATCTGATCATGATTTTCATGTGATAGGTTTTAAATACTTATAATTAATCGTTCTTCAAACTAACTATTATCACGATGTAGGAAAGTGTACCTATCGAACAGTAGTATAGTTTTAGCAAGATCGAACCCAAAGGAACTAAAAGTACTAGTAATGACTGTCTTTTTATTATCTAGCCTAAAAATAGGGGGTTTTGTTTTAACTAACTAATTATCTAAACTAAGAATTCGTAGAAAGTAGAATTGGGAGATTACTTTTGCAAAAAGATTGAATGAGGACAATACCTAAGGAAAAATCCACCTAGACTTTACTTGTTATTCTGGCTCCGAATCAGACGATTTATTCATTTAACTTGTTCCGTAGAGATTCTTAAGTTATGTTATTATACCTATTCAAGACTAATAACGTCTAATCCCTAGATTGAATAATTGAGACTTTTCTCTAATTAACACCCTAGGGTTGCATTAACTCGTTCTATGGATCCCCTTATTAGGTTTCACCCTAATCCGGCAAAATCTTGTCACCCTATGTCTAGGCACGCAATCAACTCCACTTAATTATGATAAATGTTCTCTTGGACAGGGTCTATTCCTCCTCTAAATAGGAGCTTATCTTAAATCAGTATCCTAGGATATCAAAACAATAATTAAGAACACATAGTTAAGAACAAGTTAAATATTTATCATACAATTTAGAAAATAATAACAAGATTCGTCTTAGGTTTCATTCCCCTTAGGTATTTAGCGGATTTAGTTCATAACTAAAAAGGAAAACATCTCAGAAGAATAATGAATATAAAACATAAAGAAAACCCAAAACTCCTGAAGGAAAATTGAGTGGAGATCTTCAGTCTTGATGGTGACTCCGGCTTCTAAGATGGATCAAACGGCCTCCCTTGAGCAGTTCCCTGCCTCCTTCTCTCTGTGTCCTCTTTTCTTCCTCCTCTAGGCTGTATTTATAGGCTTTGGAATGCATAAAAACCCTCAAAGTTGGCCTTTTCCGAATTCGACTAAACATGGGCTCGCCAGGGACACTCCCGTGTGAGTCGTTCTTCAATTCTGCCAAATTGACATGGCCATGTGGTATGCCCGTGTGAGGAAGTCCAAACTGTGTTGATTTCGTACTTTAGCCCATTTTCTCAATTTTTGGCTCGTTTCTCATTCCTTTCGCTCTTCTATGCTCACCTAAGTATAAAACATGAAATTAAGGCATTAGGAGCATCAAATTCACCAATTCTAAGGAAAAATTATTCATAAAATGCGTTAAGCATGGGGTAAAACTATGTATAAATTACGGTTTATGAAATACCCCACACTTAAGCATTTGCTTGTCCTCAAGCAAAATCCTTAACTCATAATCAAAATAAATCCTTCTCAACTTATAATTTCTATCAATAATATCTCGAAATAATCCACAAGTAATCATACATTGAGAATTCAACTAAAAGAACATCAAAGTTTCAAACATTCCAAGTTGAGCATTTTATCCTGAAAACATAGGTGTCTCTCATCATCTAAGTAATTACCTTTGATTCAGAATATCACAGAGTTTCACATCCTCACTAAAGATTCACTCAAATCACTCGAGGTGTTTAAGGACAATAAATGAAGCACTCAATAGTCAATAATGAAAAGTCATTACCATAAGCTTACATGAAAATCAAATCTCCACCACTTATAAATTGAGATGAAACATCAATCAAAAGGTCTTTAGAGGGTTATAACGCGGCTTGGTTAGGGGGTGGGGTCACAAGCTAAAAGAAAAGGTTAGAATCGAGATTGAATTGAAAAATTTTCTAACTAGAAAAATAGCTAGTCATCAATTGCGTACAACAAAGCTTTTCTCAGAATATGGAATTTAACTTCTTTAGCTCAGAAGATTACTACTACTAAGATGTATACATTTTTTTTTCAAAACAAGTTAAATTGCAAAGTAGAATAAAACATAGCTAAGCAACTATTTCAATTCCTATCTCGACAAAAATGGGGATCAAATTAATTTAGGGGATTTTAAGAATAATGGGTTAAGGATTAATATTAAGGGTAATACAAGAAATGGCTTGTTAGCTCAACAGGTTTTACTGAGGGTTAATCGTGGAGGTAGGCTTTTCATGGTATGAGTAGGTTAATCCTAAGTGCCTTTTTTTATTTTGACATATCAAATCAAAAAGTATGGTCTTGACATGCATAATCAAGCAAGTTCTAGAATAACAGTTTCAATTACTAACGCACTCAAAGCAATAATAAAAGTGAGCATGAAAGAATTAATAGATGCTCAAAAGGCTCAAAAATCTCACAAAAGTTATGGCTTTTTGAGGTTTAAAACTTGTGAATTCCAACTCAAAGTAATACCTAAACTTTGGGGAAAACAACCTAAAATTTAAAATTCTTAAAAATTAACTTATCATGCTTGATTCTCTAATGTCTTAAGGTTTAAACAATAAAAGCATAAATTCATAGATTTTAATTCAAGTTTTATCAATCAAAATCATAAATCAATCAAAATTTATCCTAAATATGATATGAGAGCTTTTCAAGAGAATAAGGAAGTCATTCAGGGATTTTTTTGATAGTAAAATAAATACCCTCCAAACTTAAGATGTACATTGTCCTCAATGTACAAAGAAAGATATAAGAATATAAAAATAAGATAGGTAGAGGAGTGAAACTTCCTGAGTGATGAATGAATTTCCTTGAACTAGAGTTTCTGGTGAATAGTTGGCGTGAAGGTGAAGGAGGATACTCCGGTGGTGGTAGAGGTTCGTTAGTCCATAAGTCCTACACCAAAAGAATATTATATCTAGTGGTGGCTATGGTCGTTGTCAAGCAGGACATGGCAATCATAGAGAACCTTTCCCGGTGAAGTTTCGAGTTCCTGAGTAATAGTGAGCCGTGGAGCTTTTTATAACTGTGATAGAATTAGGAACTCTTTTAGGAAATATATAAGGAAGGGTAAGTACTCAATAGGAATTAGCCAAAATTAAAAATTGTAAAATAATAATTATAAGTCCTAATAAAAATACAGTGAAAGAAAAATAAAAAGTAGTCTTAAAATAAAATAAAAGTAATAACATAAAATAATAAATAAAAGTTTTTAAACATCTTCATCGCTAGATGGTTCGCGAGGTGGGGGTGGCGATGAGATGTGGAGGTGCTGACAGATCTGCTGTAGTGTAGCATCACTGTTGTCAAATCATTGAAAACACTATTGCTCAGATCGAGTGAGGCGCTCAGAGATGTCAGCATATGAAGCTGCCACATGAACTGGACGAGAGGGTGGTGGTGGCTGAGACGGTGGGTCCTCGTGCTATGGGGGGACATCATCAGTAACGTCCTCGGGGGCCTCCTCCTCGGTAGATTGGGCGAGACAATATTGATGAGGGTAGGTTCCTCAGTGCTTTTCGATCATCCTCATGCTAAGCATGCTCAAGATGCCTTGTGAAGACATCTGGCCAATGAGGGTCAAGGATGATTCTTGGGCCGTGGTGCTGAGAAGCCCGAAGTGTCGAGCCAATTGCGTCACATAGGGGCCAATGGAGATGACCCCTTTCCTATGCCACTCCGCCTGGTGCTGAATCGCTAGGGCAATAAAATAGGCAAGGTCAATAACGTGCCCGTGTGACATACACCATAGAAAGTTGGCGTTGTGAGTGTTGACGACGCCAATGCTTTCTTGCCTTCCTGTAATCGTGTGGGCCAAAATGGCGTGTAGGTACCTCAGGGATAGAGTGAGAGCCGATGCCTTGGAGCGGCTAGGATTATAGGTGGTCGCGCCTGGTACTAGTGCGTCCCAGCATCGTGAAGGAGAACGATGAATGTGGCGGTTGATAGCATGTAAGTCATTCTCCTCCTTGAATTCCTCCGTATATAAACCTAGTGATGTACCAAATTCTGGGACGCTGAGCTGGCGGACTAATCTGCCTAGGCAAAATTGCACCATGCCAGGATCATCGTAGTTCATCATCACGGTCTGAATATGAAATGTGGAGAATAACTCTATCGTATACTCAAGATACGTCGGCTCGATGATCCCAAAGAAAAGCTCCCAATGGTCGGTGGTTAGGAGGGCCCGAATCGTATCAGCCAACTGAACTTGTTCTATTGCAGCCCAGTCGATGCAGCAGCCTGCAATTAAAGGTCGGGCCTGGAGTATTTGGAAAAGTTCTTATTGGGGCCCAATGGGGAATTACAGGAAAGGGTGGCGAATTTCCGTGGTAGGACCCGAGGACGATGACGCTTCCTTCCTTTTCTTTGAAGCAGGGACGACAACCTTTTTACTACGTGAAAATGACATGGTACCTGCAATTGGAATCAGCAATTCGTCTTGATGAGTAGACAGGGTAAAATGTGACTAAATTCGAGGAGGAAATTCCATAAATATCTTCAGCCACAACTACTAAGTTTAACTAAAACAATAAGTTCAATGACATACTTTTGTCGCATGAGCATGGTGATATAAGTAAAAATGGCAAAGAATGGAATGCAACATACTATATGATTGAGCAGAAATGTCAACACAAGAGGCATGAATATGTCAACTATCCTAGCCATGAATAGTCACTTCTAACTAATCAAATGGAGTAGACAAATCATGTAATGAGTAGGAATTTGAACATGAAAAAGATGATAACTTGTTCTATAAATGAAATTTGAGTGATAGAAAGATGAAAATAAAAGGAAAAATATAGATTACTATGATAAATAGCATTATAAATCAGTGAAATAACAGAGAAAAGAGTAAACAAAAGCTAAAGGAGAGAGTGTGGGTGTCAAAGATGAAGTTGGAAGCAGTACACAGGCGTGGTAGGGAGGGCGTGTGGACTTGCAGTGGCTATGGTTAGGGTTTTTGGGTGAAGAAGACAATGAATAGTGCAGCCTATTTATAGATTTTGCGGCACACGACCATGGAACACGCTCGTGTTCCCCAATTTCAGCCCGTGTGAGTCTCGAATTTTAAATTTGGGTGCGTCTGATAATTGTCCCACGCCCGTGTTCCTTGGGCATATTGCACGCCCGTGTTAGTTTGACAGGTTCGGCCACTGGTTCCAGGCAAGGGCATGTCGCACGCCCGTGCTGTTTTGGCAGGTTCGCCCACGGCCATGTCACACGACGGTGGCGATGTGTCGTAGCCCGTGTTAGGGACATCTTTGCCCTATTTCCACATGACCATAAGCACGCCCATGTGCTTGGCCGTGTCTAGGTGGTAAACTTGTATTCAAGAGCTCCGTTAGTAAGTTAGGTGTTGAAAACTAAAATTTAAAGAAGTTAATGCAGTTAGTGCTTGGGTTGCCTCCCCAGAAGCACTTATTTATAGTCTAAGCTTGACTTACCTCTCCATTGAATGGTCATGGTGGTTCGAGGAGTTTATAGTCCTCATTCTTGCTGTCATTCTCATTAAAATAAGATTTTCAACTAGTGTTATTTACCTAAAAAGTGCCGAACTTGGGATGACTTACCTCGATTGTACCGAATGGGAAAATGCTAAGTACCGTAAGAGGGATTTCTTCGTTTAGTGTGGTAGTGACAATGTGAGCATCTGCAGCATATAATAAGACTTTATCTCCAACCTTAAGTTGACGTGGGAAGGTGTTGAGCTCGTTCTGGCATAGTTTTGGTTTATCATGTGTTCTTGGTTTATGCGTCTGCCATTCATCTAGCTCCTCGATTTGTAGCCTTCGATCTCCATGAATAGGTCCTCTGCTACTGCCTTAGAATGACTCATGTGCTTCCTTTAGACTCATTTCTTGCAAAGTAGGTTGTACCATATTGTCAGTTTTAGGAGAATGGTTTAGACAATCACCTTCAATTTCAGATGTGGTGCCAGAATTGTGAGCTTGAAGGGTGATTGTTTCGTCTCCCACACGAAGTGTGAGCTCACCTGTGCGAACATCAATAATCATTTTAACAGTTGCCAAAAAGGGCCTTCCTAAAATCAAAGGAGTGTTGCTATCTTCCTCTATGTCTAAAACAATGAAGTCAACGGGAAATATAAATTTATCTATTTTAACTAGCACATCTTTAGTAATACCCCTAGGGAATCTTATAGTTTTATCTACTAATTGAATGCTCATCCTAGTCTGTTTGGGTTTTCCAAGACCTAATTATTTGAACATTTTGTAGGGTATGACGTTAATACTAGCCCCTAAATAATCTAATGTATTATTAACATCTAAACTACCAATTAAGCAAGGAATCGTAAAACTCCCAGGATCTTTTAGTTTGTTGGGCAGTTTATTCTAAAGAATAGCTGAGCAAACTGCGTTTACCTCTACATGCGACGCCTCGTCCAACTTCCCCTAATTTGCTAAACTTCTTTCAAAAATTTCATTGTGTTTGGCATTTGTGATAGAGCTTCAATAAATGGTAAGTTAATATGTAATTTTTTTAAGAGTTTAAAGAATTTACCAAATTGTTCATCTAAGCAGTCTTTCCTTGTTGCGTTGGGGTACGGCACACGAGGTTTATATACGAAATTCACTAATTTGTTTTTATTATGACCTACCTCACCTTGACCTCTGCTCACCACAGTTTCTTGCTTCGGTTCTGGCTCAGGCTCAACAAATTTCTCTTCATCTTAAACATTAATCGCGTTGAGCTGTTCCCTTGGGTTGGGTTTAGAATTACTTGGAAAGCTACCTTGTGGTCATTCAGAGATTAGTTTGGACAGTTGGCCTATCTGCATTTTGAGCCCTTGGATCAATGCTTGTTGATTCTTAAGTGCTGTCTCGATATTCTGGAAACAAGTTTCTGACACTGATATAAACTTTGAGAGCATCTCTTCAAGGTTCGGCTTTTTTTCCTATTGGTAGGGTGGTTGTTGGTAGCCTGGAGGTGGTCTCTGATTTCCTTGGCCTCCCTATGAGAAATTTGTGTGGTTCCTCCAACCTACATTGTAAGTGTTACTATATGGATTATTTTGAGATAGAGAATTATTACCCATGTAATTTAACTGCTCATTATCCATGTTGTGGCCGTAAGGTTGGTATTTCAAATTGCTTGATCCACCTTCACTTGCTTTGCACCGCATTACTGGGTGAACCTGTGAAAAACTAAGAAAACCATCAATTTTCTTATTTAAGAGTTCTACCTGATTAGAGATCATGGTGACCAAATTGACGTTATAAACACTGGCTATTTTTTTTGGCTTTGTCCTCATGACTTGCCACTGATAGTTATTCAGTGACATCTTCTCTATAAATTCATAAGCATCTTTAGGTGTTTTATTATTGATGGTTCCGCCAGCAGTTGCGTCAACCATTTATCGAGTCAAAGGATCCAGGCCATTATGGAATGTTTAAACCTGAAGCCAAAATGGTAACCCATGATGAGGGCACCTTCTCAGTAAGTCCTTGTATCTCTCCCATGCATCGTAAAAGTTTCTAATTCCATCTGCACAAACGAAGAGATACCATTACGTAATTTAGCCATTTTAGCCGACAAAAAATATTTTAGTAAAAATTTTTCGGTCATTTGTTCCGAAGTAGTAATTGACTCTCGTGGTAACGAGTTCAACCACTGTTTAGCTTTGTTCCTCAATGAAAAAGGAAATAACCGAAGACGAATGGCATTATCAGAAACGCCATTAATTTTAAATGCATCGCATAGTTCCAAAAAGTTTGCTAAGTGAGCATTGGGATCCTCATCATAGTGCGTGGAGCAGGATTTTGATTAACCGCAATTGCAGGAGGTAGCTGATTGTCTTGGTTTTCAGCCATCTCTTCGGTTGGGGGTTGGGTATTGTCCTCTTGCTCGTTCTCTGTGTATCTTAAGCTTCGCCTTATTTCTCTTTGGTTTCTGCGAACTGTTCGATCAATTACTTCATCAAAGAGTAGTGGTCCTGACGGGTTTCTTCTAGTCAAAAACTATAAAAAACCTGCCAAGGGAAAGAAAGTAATAAAAAATTAAATTAAATTAAATTGCAAGAAAAATAAATGGCTAAAGTAATAAAAATTAAGCGTTCTTAATATCTTAGTTCCCCGGCAACAGTGCCAAAAACTTGATCACGATTTTCGTGTGACAGGTTTTAAATACTTAAAATTAATTGTTCTTGAAACTAACTATTATCACGATGTAGGAAAGTGTACCTATCGAACAGTAGTATAGTTTTAGCAAGATCGAACCCAAAGGAACTAAAAGTACTAGTAATGACTGTCTTTTTATTATCTAGCCTAAAAATAGGGGGTTTTGTTTTAACTAACTAATTATCTAAACTAAGAATTCGTAGAAAGTAGAATTGGGGGATTACTTTTGCAAAAAGATTGAATGAGGACAATACCTAAGGAAAAATCCACCTAGACTTTACTTGTTATTCTGGCTCTGAATCAGACGATTTATTCATTTAACTTGTTTCGTAGATATCCCTAAGTTATGTTATTATCCCTATTCAAGACTAATAACATCTAATCCCTAGATTGAACAATTGAGACTTTTCTCTAATTAACACCCTAGGGTTGCATTAACTCGATCTATGGATCCCCTTATTAGGTTTCACCCTAATCTGACAAAGTCTTGTCACCCTATGTCTAGGCGCGCAATCAACTTCGCTAAATTATGACAAATGTACTCTTAGACAGGGTCTATTCCTCCTCTGAATAAGAGCTTATCTTGAATCAATATCCTGGGATATCAAAACAAGAATTAAGAACACAATATTAAGAGCAAGTTAAATATTTATCATACAATTCAGAAAATAATAACAATATTCGTCTTAGGTTTCATTCCCCTTACGTATTTTGGGGATTTAGTTCATAACTAAAAAGGAAAACATCTCAAAAGAATAATGAATAAAAAACATAAAGAAAACCCAAAACTCCTGAAGGGAAATTGAAGGGAGATCTTCAGCCTTGATGGTGACTCCGGCTTCTGAAATGGATCAATCGGCCTCCCTTGAGCAGTTCCCTGCCTCCTTCTCTCTGTGTCCTCTTTTCTTCCTCCTCTAGGGTGTATTTATAGGCTTTGGAATGCCTAAAAGCCCTCAAAATTGGCCTTTTCCTGATTGGACTAAACTTGGGCTCGGTAGGCACACGCCCGTGTGACACACCCGTGTAAGTCGTGCTTCGATTCTGCTAAATTGACACGGCCGTGTGGTATGCCCGTGTGAGGAAGTCCAAGCTGTGTTGATTTTGTACTTGGGCCCATTTTCTCAGTTTTTGGCTCGTTTCTCATTCTTTTCGCTCTCCTATTTTCACCTAAGTATAAAACATGAAATTAAGGCATTAGGTGCATCGAATTCATCAATTCTAAGGAAAAATCATCCATAAAATGCGTTAAGCATGGGGTAAAAATATGTATAAATTACGGTTTATCATTATCCCCAATGACTCTATTTAATATTCAAAAAACCACAATGGTTGGAAATTAATTAAAGGGTATAAATATCAGCCTCTAAAGGGTCTATAACACTAACAAAGATGATTAAAGCAAAAACTTCAATTAATCAACCTTTGAGATTAAAGTTTTCATACTTTTCTTATGCACACTTGTGACCTTTCATTGTTGCTTAGTCAGCTCAAGTGTTTTATTATTTCTTTTGTGCTAAATTGGCAAATAATCCAATCTTGTAAGGATTAATTCTCTGTTTTCTTATTTTTATTTCTTTTTTAGAGGGTTTTATCTTAAGGTTTTGGTAGAAACCTGAAAGGAGTTGTAAAGTTAAACCTTGTACTTAAAGGTTAGTCAAATTAGTGAATTTGGGAAAATCCTTAGTAGTGGAAAGTTAAGGTAGTGGAGTAGGCAATTTGGGTCGAACCAATCTAAACCATTATGTTAGTTTGTTCCATTTTTTTTTCTAGCTTCCACAAAATTTTAAAAGTCAATTCACCCCCTCTAGGCGATTTTGGTTTAATCAATCAAGCTAACATCAATCGTAGAAAATCAATTCAAACGATCGTTATTAACTCACCTCAATACTCAATCATGCAATATGAGATGAATACACAAAGAAAATGATTGATCTCGAATCATAAAAGCACAAACCGAAATCTTGTGTCACTCATCAACAACTCTCAGTTTTCCTTTCTTTCTTGATAGACTGGCGTCGTTTTTAGCTATAATCATTTGTTAATAAAGGAACAATATCAAAATTAATCCTATTCAAATTCAAATATAAGGTCAAGCATATTTTGTAGTATTCAATTTAGTACTTAAACTTGAGATAAGAATATATTTCGATATTTAGCATCAGATCAAAATCTGATTTCACATTCACTCATTAGGGACCTTAGACTTTCTATTCATAGCATAGTTTCATGATAGGTTTTCACTTTATTCAATTTGGTTCCTAATGTTACAAAGTTAATAACCAAGCTTATTAAGCTTTACAATTTAGTCCTTTTCATAATATAAGTTAAATATCTATCAAATTCAAGTCTAATTCATCAATTTATCAACAATGGTAACTTGCTAAATTTTCAAAAATTGAACAGATTGATACATGGGCTAGCTAAATTAAACTCTCATGATCATTAATCTATAAAAATTACATGAAAAATAACTTATTATCTATGAATTTTGGACATGGCCGAATGGCTGAATACTTGAAACTTTCTCCTATTTCTATATTCTTGGGACAGTGGAAGAAGATGAGCATTCTCATATTTCTTCCCATTGTCTTCCTTTTTATACTTGGATTTTTTTCTAATTAAGCTTAGTTAATTAGATAAATTAATGTTTTATTATACTTAATTAACCATTAGCTAAACAAAGTGGCATTCTAAAATCATCATCCACTAATTCATGATAGACAGTGGTTAAATAACCATTTTGGTTATTTAGATAATTGCTATCTAGGTCCTCAAGCCTTTTGTTTATTAAAACTCACTATCGATTGGACTTTTACAATTTGGTCCTTGATATTTAATTAGCTACTTTTTTCGGCTAAATTACTTAATTGAACTTCATTATGTTTTTATAATAACTCTGTAAATATTCCTATTTTATATTTAAAGACTCGAGTTACGAAAATGAGATTTTGAAATCACATTTTCAAATACCATTGAAAATCGGTTTGTTACAGAACTTCAAAGCTTGACCTCTCCTCCTCGTCCTCCTCCGATTCAACCTTAAGAACATCTTAAATACTTAAACTGCAACCATCTCAGTTTTGAATGACTTGTAAATGCTTCTCTTTACTCCATAAACATTAGGAGCACATTCATTCCATGAACTATAAATGCGTGGTTTCTTCCCACGAAAAATCACATAAAACTTCTTCATTTGATTTTGATCATTCATTGTTCAAATACACCTTAAGAAGAAAATAGTCAGATGAAGATTTGCTTTTAGAAAATAAATACTTGAAATATTTTTTCAATAAAAATAGAGATAAGAAGAGGAAGAATATTATTTGCAATTAAAGACAATTGAAAATTTATTTTGCAAGCAATACACAGATGAATAATATTCCAGTTAAATATTTTCCCCCTTAAAAAATAGAGAAAGATGAAGGGATAAGGGGCTAACGGTTGGAAATTGGGAAGGGAAAACCTTTTTTTTCTTAGTTAAAGATATATATTCCTTAGGAAGGGATATAAACTACAAAAAAGTGTTTTGCATGTTAAAAGAGAATAAATTAGTGGGACCTTAGTCCATTTTTCACGTTAAAATATGACTAATGATCACCTATCTTGATAAGAGATGCTAAAAGAGAATAAATTAGTGGGACCTTAGTCCATTTTTCACGTTAAAATATGAGTAATGATCACCTATCTTGATAAGAGAGGTACTAAAATTTCAATTTTGATCAAGGGTGTTTTTGTCACAAAAACACTAAAAAATGGGGTTGCATACATTCTGTAGAGTAGTTTTTTCTAAGAAAATCATTTGACTATAGAAAAAACATATAATGAGTGTGTGGTTTATTGTGTTAATGTAGTTTTGGGGTAAAAGTACCATGGAGACCCTTCTACTAAGAGCTAGATTGCATTCTGTCCCTTCTAGTAAAAAATTGGCAAATTAGTCTTGTACGTTGGATCAAAGAGTAAATTGGTCTTTTTTGTTAAAACTTTCATCCATATCTACTGTTAAAGATTAGTCCATGTATGTTAGCGTGAGGTACACATGGCATGCCATGTGTTACTTTATGATTATTCTATCAACTATGTTAATTTTTAACAGCATAAATAGATGAAAATTTTAACAGAAATGATAACTTTTCTATTTAATCTAATGTATAGAGACTAATTTGCCAATTTATTGAGTAGAGGGAGCAAAATGCAATCTAACACCTAGTACAAGGGCCCCTATGATATTTTTACCATAGTTTTTGTCATAAATTCATAAATAGTTTTAGTTGTGTCATAGATTGATAATTTATTATTATTTTTCAATATATTCTAAAGTATAAATAGTTATCTAACTATTAGCTTGTTTCTATTTTGTTAGTAACTTAATGAAAGTATAAAATTTAATATTTGTCGCTATAATAAAAAAATATTAAATTTAAATGATAAAAATAAAAAAACCCTAATAATTATATTACTAATTATATAATTTACAAAAGAAAACCTGACATATTCTAGTAATATTGAAAAAAGATGGTGGGAGCACGCCGCATTTAAATTAATAATAAATATTTCATTTGCAGTTATCATGATAGCTGATGAGCTCATGTTTTAGAAGACAGAAGATTTGTTTTAAACATTAAATTATCAATAAACGTTTTTTAAAAGAAAACAACTATACTCACAAGATGAGAATATGTATTGGACCACACCAATTTTTTTAAGCTTAATCTGCGTTGGATCCACGTTAATGTGCGTTTTAGTCGGTTATGAATATATGAAATGCGATTATAATTTCAATAATAATATACCAAATATTTTTCCTCCAAGTTTTGACTTGGATGCTTTGGTTGAAGATGCATGTGCCTTTGCCGACAAACGCAAATCAAATTGGAAGTCACAATTGGGCTCGCTCCTCAAATAACTACATTGGTGATCCGAAAATAATACTTTTTTTAAGTGTCGAAAATAATATTTTTAAATAAGAGGAAAACAGCAGAGCCTATATAACTAAAATCCTATTTTATAATGAGTTATTTTGTATTTAAATCTTTGAATTTAGTTAGTATCCTAATTGCTATTTAAATTTTGAAATCATTAACTAAATTTATACTTTTTCTAGATAAAATTGTTAATTTTTGTGTTTGCTATATATCTTAAAATTTTAAAAATAGAAATTTTTAGTTTATAATTGAACAAATGGTTCCGGGCATCTATTTGTGCAAATCACAATAAACCTATATTTCTAATATTTTTATTTTTGTATAATCGCTTATAAAGTTTATTTGCAAAGAAAATTTGGACCATTTTGTCTACATTTTTAGATTAAAATCTTAACTTCTGTTACTGAGGGTATAAACTGGAAATTTTCATTTCATTCAAGATAAAAATCTTTTGTATTTGATAATTATTTTAATTTTTTATTTAATATAAAATTTTTAACAAAAAGATGTTAGAATAAGTGTTAGAGTCGTGTGACCCAAATTCCTGTTAAATAAGAGATTACTTGCAAGTTAAGTTAAACAAAATATATTTTCTTTCTAGAAGATTTAGTACTTATTAGTATAATATATTTAGCATTTATTAGTATAATTTATTTGACCTACGAATTTCGCTTATAAATATGCTCTTTTACAACCTTAGAAAATACATCCATTAAAACATTTGAACTCATAACACTTTTAGAGAATTTTGTGTTTATGTTTTGAGAGTTCTTTGTTTTCGGGTTTCGAGGTTTAATTTTTTTATCTCCATCTTTTGTACTCTTCATTCTTTTCCTATTATAGTAAAATTATATTTGCTCGTGGTTTTTTATTCTCTTTGAAGGGGTTTTTCCATGTTAAATTTGTGTGTTCAATTTCTCAATTTCTTCCGCTATTTCTACTTGTTTGTTGCTTAATCGAGATGATCCCCAACAAATGGTATCAAAGTTCAATTTTCGTAGATCAGCCCGTTCAGAAATGGCAGTAACAAGGTTTGACATTGAGAAGCTCGATGGTGTCACAAATTTCAATTTGTGGGAAGTTCAGATGATGACAATTCTAGTTCAGATTGGCCTAAAAAGTGTCGTTACGGAGAAAAAATGAGAATGTAGATGAAACAAAATGCGAAGATCTTGATAAATAGGCCTTGTCTGCAATCCAGTTATGCCTCACGAATAGGGTATTGTAGGAGGTATTGATGGAGAAAACCTCAGCGCCTTGTGGAAAAAATTAGAAATTTTTTATGCGACTAAGTCTCTGGCTAAACGTTTAGTGTTGAAACATCTATTTACGTTTCGCATGAATGAATGTGAGCTTCTTAGAGATCACATTAGTCAATTTATTACTCTTTTGAATGATTTAAAGAATGTTGAGGTTAAGATTGATGATGAAGATTAAACTATGCTATTATTGTGCTCTTTACTCTCTTCATACAAGTCTTTTAATGATGTCTTGATTTATGGCTGAAACAAACTTTCGTTTAAAGATGTGAAGAGTCATTTGTTGAGTAAAGACGAACTCAACAATGAGTTTGGTTCAGATAACAAGGTAGATAGGCAAGCTTCCATTTTGGGAGCATCAAAGAAGCGAGACAAAATGTGTCGTTATTGTAAGAAGTTAGGTCACGTCAAAGCAGATTGTTATAAACTGTGAAATAAAAGGGCTGCTAAGAGTAATGAGGAAGATGTAGCTAGTGCTAATTCGACTGACGAAAGTGGTGATGATTTCTTGTTAATGTCAACGAGCGATAACTCCAAGCTTACATCTAAGTGGCTCCTAGATTCAAGATGTTCTTTCCACATGTGTCTTAACAGAGAATGGCTCTCCACATAAAGTTAAGTTAAAGGTGGAGTTGTGTACATGGAAAATGATTTATCCAGTAAGGTAATCGATATTGGTACTGTTAAAATTTGGATGCACGATGGGACGATTAGGTTACAGAATCAACATCGAGTCGAGCAACATCTTTGAATGAAAGTTTATATCTCATCTCTTTGAGTATTTTAGACTCGAAAGGTTACAGAATATAAAGGTTGTCAGGCCTTTTATCTTTAACAAAACGATAGCCCCACGAGACACTTTAATGTCACTCAACTCGTTCAAAGATAAGATAAAAACTTGATTTACCAAAGAATCTCATCTCTTTGAGTATTTTAGACTCGAAAGGTTACAGAATCAACATCGAGTCGAGAGACATTAAAGTGTCTCGTGGGGCTATCATTTTGTTAAAGATAAAAGGACCGACAGCCTTTATATTCTGGAAGGTTCTACAGTGACTGGTAAAACCGAACGTCCCTCGTCCATTACGGAGTCGAAGTCAATTCATTTTGAGTGGAGGCAGCTTGGTTATAAAAAGGAAAAAGGTATGACTGTTTCATTGAAGAAAGGTTCTCTTTTGGATGCTTTTTGAAAAGTTAGGGCACTGTATTTGTGAAAATCAAACTCTAGTTAGTTTTGATTTGACAGTGCATAAGTTGAAGGCTAGAAGTCTTCCAGCTTCTAAGCACAGGTTCAACTTAGTTAATACGCTGCATAATTCAAGATAGGCCCATGATAGGATTTGGAAAAGATGGCCTTATGAGAATTCATGTTAAGGTAGAGATTGTTAGAGTTGTGTGACTCAAATTCCTGTTAAATAAGAGATTGCTTGCAAGTCAAGTTAAACCAAATATATTTTCTTTCTACAAGATTCAATATTTATTAGTATAATTTATTTAGCATTTATTAGTATAATTTATTTGACCTAAAAATTTAGCCTATAAATAGGCTCTTTTACAATATTAGAAAACACACCCATTAAAAGATTAGAACTCATAACACTTTTGGAGAATTTTGTGTTTATGTTTTGAGGGTTTTTTGTTTTTTGTTTTTCGGTTTTAGGGTTTAATTTTTTTATCTCCATCTTTTGTACTCTTCATTCTTTTGACATTATAGTAAAATTATTTTTACCCGTGGTTTTTTATGTAACACCCCAAAACTAGCATAGAAGTTTACACCAAATCTGGAGGGGTTACACAAACACACTGAAATCTGGTTTCGACAATAATTAAGAAAACACTCAAACTGTTACTTGATGTGTAACGAAAATCTTTTCGAGGTTTTAACTTTAAAAATGAAATCCGTTTTAGTCGACTTAAGTGATTTTGTAGTTTCACGTTAGAAATTATCAGTTACTTACGAGATTAGCAAAAAGTAAGGCGAGTTAAGAAACATATTACAAACCCAAAAAAATTAAAACATATTTATATCAGCATAAAATAATCCGAGCTCTACACACCGTCCGATCCTAAATCAGAAATTTACCTTAAAGGACAATAATAAGACAAAAGGGGTGAGCTACAAAGCAAAGTGTAAAACCAGCCCCAAAACAAATCAATAGAACACAACATATAATTCAAAGTAACACAGATAACTTAAAAGCGATAATATAACCAGAACGAAACAAATCATATACCTAGAACAGTATAGATTAGAATATCAATGATATTTTAATAATTATAGTCCAATAAAACAAAAGGAACAAAACAAAACAGAGCCGAAGATGTGAGTCTAAGCCAATGCAATATTTGCAGAAAAACATAAGGCAGATTTTTTAGAAGACGTCCTACCCAACTCCATTACACACCAAATTAGAGTTTTCCCCACAAACTCATCCACGCAAAACACACCACTAAAGTCATCCCAAGTTGCCCGACAACGGTAACCCACCACCCTGGTTTGCCCGGCAACAATGGCTTATCAATATGCATTTAAATTGCCAAATCAAATATATGTGATCAAGCTACTAAATACGTAGACCATTAAACTGCCAGTACAGAATTTTCCTTCTCTAACATCATCCTACATCCCATGCAAAGTGTCCTGGCATGTACACATAGAATCAGAGTGATAAGCATATAGGTCATGCTATCATACAACAATAGAATTAGTAGGCATGAGAGTCCATGCTTTGTAAAACAAATTTATCAAACCTCAACAGATCATATCAGATTTGCCATGAAGTCACATGCATGGTTACAAATCAGAATAAGAACCAATGCCAATTAATTTAACATATTCACATATGTAACACCCCTCACCCGTATTCAACGTCAAAATAGGGTTACGAAGCATCACCAAACTTATCACACATTTAAACATACATTTCTCATATGAATAATTGATTCAAATACAATTCATTCACGATCAAACATTATGTCCCTAATATGAGCCTACGAGGCCCTAAACATGCATTAGGAGTGGTTCAGGACTAAACCAATAACTTTGGAAACATTTAGAACACTTAGAAAATTTTTCTCAAAACAGGGGACACACACCCGTATGGCCCGGTCGTGTGAGAGCCGTGTGTCTCACACAGCCAATAGACACGCCTGTGTCACAGGCCGTGTAGACATTCGAAATGGGAGCACATGGTTGTGTCCCAGCCCGTGTCTGACCCCGTGTAACTCTCTGACTTGGGTCATGCGGCCAACACACACACCCATGTGGCTAGCCCGTCTGCCCTAAAAATGGCCATACACCCCCGTGTGTCAGGCCGTGCCAAACCTGTAGGGTATACTGACTTATGCCACACATCCAAGTCACACACCCGTGTGTGAAGCCGTGTGGAGTATACTAACTTGATTTTAATTTCAACACCAGGGGATACACGGCCGTGTAATATAACCGTGTGTCACAGCTGAGACACACGCCCTTGTCTCTGCCCGTGTGGACAAAAATAGGCTATTTACCAAGCCATTTTGCCACCCAAATCTTCATATCCTACAATAACCCAATTGGCACAAAACATGGCACATATAGGCATTCAACTACTCTCAATCAAACATCATTTAAACCATTTCAAACACCAGCCAATACAAAAACATATCAATACCACAATATACCATTCAATTCAAACTAAACATCACTTATACAATTCAACTATGTAATCATTTCTAAACATGCATCTTTATACTCAATTTCACAAGCATATATTTTCTCAAATTTCTATCATTTGACTACCACAATATCTACTATCCATAAACATTTCAAAGCCAACTTCAAGCTCATAACATAAGCCACATACATACATTTATATACATATTCAAACCAACCAAAATAAGCCAACTCTCATGGCTATATATATACAAACCAAAGCATAAGTATTTCCAAGCCATTTCAAATGGCATAACACATTACCAAATATACCAAAATAACCAAAGTCCCTATACATGCCATATACTTAAAACATAAGCTCGAAAGTACAAAATTGATAGTTGGATAGTGTGACGATATCTCCGACGATACCCAAGTCTAAGCTAACTTTGAATTCACTATAAAACATGGGAAAATAAACAAAGTAAGCTTTATAGCTTAGTAAGCTCATATGAAATGGACTTAATATAACCATAAACACATAATTCATCAATTGAATATAAACACATATAATTCATATTAACTAACAAACCTTTCAAATGCTCATTCACAAAACTTTATGTATTCTTCACTATTTCTTTGATTTAAAGCTTATATGATTTGTGTACATCCCTGTACCATCTCGTATCAATCTCATACTCAACCACATCATTCATTTACCTATTGAACCATTCAGAATAAATTTTGGATACTCGGGAGTCTCGCACCCTAAGTGCCAATATCATGTCCCGAAGCCAAATCAATGAAGCTCACACCCGAAGTGCCGATATCATAGCCCAAAGCCAAATCAATGTAACTCGCACCTGAAGTGCCAATATCATGGCCTGAAGCCAAATCAATGTAACTCGCACCCGAAGTGCCAATATCATGGCCCGAAGCCAAATCAATGAATTCCCTAATAACATGTCACTAGTATCCTAATCTATTTCTAAGGTTCAACCGGGATTTCGTATGTTGAATCGTCATCGAATTACCATCGAACATATCCGTAGTCTCGTATTCACAATTTATGCGATATCAAAGCATATAAAATACATTTGTAAGGAAACTTATTACATACAAACTTACCTCAGATGTAAAAACGACTAAATTGATCGATTAGTCGAGAATTTTATCTTTCCTTTGATCTAGATTCGAGTTTCACTTTTCTTGATCTAAATGTAATAAAAATTAACTTATTTAATTATCTTTCTATTCAACTTAATCCAAAATTCGCATTAAACCACTTTTACACATTTGCCTCTAATGTTTCACATCTTTTACAATTTAGTCCTTATTTTATTAAAACACAAATTCATGCAATTTAACCACAACTCATGCTAGACGAATTACAAATAAGTCCCTAGCAGCCCATATTTCTCATTTATTTCACATTTTAACCACAAAATTTCCACATTTTACAATTTAATCCCTAATTTGCATTTTCACTGAAAATCACTTAACAAAACTATCATAACTATCATCAAACATTTATAATCCATCATCAAACATCAAAATACTCATAAATTCATCAATGGAAACATTTAAAATCTATAACAGTTTTTCAAATAGTCCCTGGTCTAGCTAGACCTAGCTGCAATGATCTCAAAAATGTAAAAATAATTAAAAACGGGACAAAAACGGACTAACAATTGAGGTAGGAAGCTTGGCCGAATGAAAAAGCTAAAAAATGGCTTCCAAAAACCTATTTTTGGTTGAAGATGGAGAAATAAATATGATAATTGACTTTGCTTTATTTATTTTATGTTTATTAACTAATTTATTAATTTAACCTTGATTAAAAACCATCAAAATTCATGATAATATGTCCATATATGTCCACTCATGTTTCAAATGGTCTAATTACAACATAAAGACCTCTAAATTAATATTCCATAGCTATTGGATACCGATAGCTAATGGAACTCCACTTTTACACTTTACACGATTTAGTCCTTTTTCTCAAATTAACTAACCAAACGATAAAATTTTTTAACGAAAATTTCACACAAACATATTATCATGCTGTAAATATTAAAATAATAATAAAATAATTATTTCAACTTCGGATTAGTGGTCCCGAGACCATTGTTCTGATTTGACTAAAAACGGGCTGTTATAAGATATCACATATTCTTCATCAACTAAGTGACGCAGAGGTACACCAAAAAACTTACCAGAATACAAAACGTACATGGATAAGGCGCATACCATAACACATCTAAACAGAGGCACATTATACATTAGCAAGTCATCATTACTTTACTTATATCAGAATAGACATACATAAAAATAGTAGATTATACACTCACAGATCAACAAATATTGAGGTTTATAGCATAATATAGATCATAAGGACCCTATGGAAGGCCTACGTTCGATCTGAATGATGATCACGACCCTAAGTAAAATTTTAGAACCTTGACTCACACGCTCGCGTGGATCCACACGGCCTAGGTAGTGGCCTGTATAATCAACACAGCCTAGCACACACTCCTGTCGTCCCTTTATTGTTACACATAGCTTGACACTTGGCCTAGCACATGGTCTTGTGACCTAAAACAGTGAGTTACACGGTTTATCACAAGACCTGGTACAATCCCATGTGACTTGATCTCTATATTCTCTCACATGGTCTGGACACACGCCCGTGTCTTTGGCCCGTGTGTCATTAATGCAAAAAAGTCTTGAGCACGGCCTAGAAACATGCCAGTGTCCCTAGTTGTGTTGGCCAAAAAAGTGCCTACACGGTCTACTTCACAATCATATGGCACACATGGCTTGGCAATGGTCGTGTGGCGTCAAAGGCCATATTTTTTGGCTTTTGCAAATTGTAAAAATTTGGGTTTTTGGTTACCTACCTAGTACATATTTAATGTAGAAGGAGCCAGAGTGATCCCGGCATCAATAATGGAACTGCAATTTCCCAAACCTTAAGTCGTAGAGAGAACGTTAAACTCGAGACCTTCGTCTAACAAAGAGTTACGCAAGTTAACGTTTTCATCACAAAAAATGAATTACAACCCCATCCAACAACAAACTCACGCAAGAACTTGATAGAGATTACTTACACGACTGATTATAAATAAATAGCGAAAGGAAGTTAGAAGAACTGATGCCACAACGATTCAACAGAAAATCGTCGGTGTAACACCCCTAACCCGTATCCGTCGCCGGAATAGAGTTACGGAGCATTACTGTAAAACGTAACTTAAAACATTCATTTCCAAACATTAGATAAATCATAGCCTAATTCATTCAAACACATGCATATCATCTCTTATTCGATCCTTTGAGGCCTTAGAAACACTTTAGAAATGATTCAGGACTAAATCGGCAACATATGAAACCTTAAGAAAAAAGTTGGAAAATTTTACACATAACTTAGAAAAATCATCTCATGGTAAGATAAGTTTTATTAACATGGCATACTTGAATTCATACTTTTCATAAACATAGTTATACATACTTTAATCATCAATAATTCATACATTTTCATAAGTTCTTAACTTAGCCATTAGAACACTTACCATTCCTTTCCTTTTCATGCCTGTTGAACCACTTAGAATAATACCAGATACACGGGAAGCTCACACAAAGTGTGCTAACACATGGTCAAAACCATTTCCTTTCTTTTTCCTTTACATCGATGCTCATTTGAGCCATAAATGGGTCTACTCGCACCAGCTAATGATCGGAATGTAGCTACACAATGCTGTTCACACAAGCTGACAAGTATCCGCAACAAATTCTGGAACTCAGCCATCGGTAAGACATTCAGGACTTACACACGAAACATGGTAACCCTAATGACATGTCATTTGTATCCTATATATTCCTAAGGTTCAAACAGGACTCAATAGTCATCGTAACATCATTGCATTTCCATCGTGACATGATTTGATGAACATAATGGCATTTAAATCAAATAACATTAAAATGCTATTTTAACACACGAACTTACCTCGAATGCAAAGACGATGAAATAGGATCACCAATTCGCGACTTTATCTTTCCCTCGATCTAGATCTGTACGAGGCTTAACTTGATCTAAATAAGCAAATTCAATCCATTTAATATTCATTCAATACAATTCAATCCAAAATTCATACTTTTACATAATTACCTTTTTACCCTTATTATTTTAACTTCTTTACAATTTAATCCTTAACATCGTAAATTAACATTTATGCAATTTCATCCCTATATCATGCTTGTTGATTTACATAGGTACTCATATCAACCTACACCAATCATCAATTCACAATTACATTATGATGTTTTACTACTTTTACACATAAGTCCCTAAATGATAATTTCATCAAAAATTACTTTACAAAATTTCTTCATTAAAAATAACAATTCATTTTCTTCCATAAATTTTCAAGAATCACACAAACACATTCATGATAAAACCCTAATCCTTTAAAAATTTTGTAAATTAGTCCCTAGGCTAGCTAGATTAAGCCACAATGATCCCGAAAACATAAAAATCATTAAAAATGAGATCAAGAATCACTTACATGCAACCATAAGACATAGCCTTTAACACCTCATACCCATATTCGACGCCGGAATAAGGTATAAGGCATTACCAGACTTATATCACAAGCAAACATACAATTTCGAGTCATAAATTTGCATCCAATAAAACCATTTACAATTAGCCATAAAGTCCCTATTACGAGCCTACAAGGCCCAAAACATGCATTGGAGGTGGTCCGAGACTAAACCGAGAAATTTAGAAATTTTCACAAAACTTAGAAAATTTTCCCACTAAACAGGGGTCACACGCCCGTGTGGATATGGGACACGCCCGTGTGGGTAGGCCGTGTGGCTGCATACGCCTGTGTCCCGACCCCATGTAACTCACTAACTTGTAACCTATGAATAAATTGTGGTCACGCGGCCAAGTCACACGCCTGTGTGGAAAATTAATTTTCATAAAATAGGTGCAGACTTCACACGCCCAGGACACACGCCCGTGCCTGAGGCCTTGTCATCCACACGGCTGAGACACACGCCCGTTTCTCTACCCATGTGCTCAATATTGAGCATTCTATTTCTCAAAATTAAGGTGTAGGGGACACACGACTGAAACACAAGCCCATAAATAGACTGTGTGTCACACACACCCGTGTGTCTACCCGTGTGGACAAAATAGGGGCTATTTATCAAGCCATTTGCCACCCTTATTAGCACAAACACTTATACCAATTCAATAGCACAAATCCATGGCACACTTAGTAACAACACATCCATAATCATGGCTAAAGCATATCAATGTAGTACCATACACTATCATGCTCATATTATTATGTTCCAAAATCTATCATGCAACTTTCGCATTCATAAGCCTCAATTAGCTACTTTCATGACACCTATTTGCATAAGATAATCATCTCACCAATAAATAACATTTCCAATACAACACATTCATGGTATGAATCTCAATCCATCATTCACCAAGCTTACCATGACCATATCACTAAATACATTAGCACATATTTGAATATACTTAGGCTTACAACCATGTTAGCCAAAATAAGCCAATTAACATGACAAGGTACCAAATTAACCGATAGCTATTACAAGCCAATACACTTGGCCAATCATAATGACACATATAACAAAAAGACCAAGTCCCTATACATGTCATACTTCCAAAATACTAAGATCATCAAAAACCCAAAATAACAGTTTTGATAGTGTGAGGTGAATCTCCGACGATCTCCTATTCTGAGCTAGCTTGGTGACTCTATAAAAATATGGAAAATAAACAGAGTAAGCTTTATAGCTTAGTAAGCTCGTATGCAAGAATAAGCTAACCTTACCATACATATAACATTTAAAAAAATAACATGATTAAAAGTAACTTTTCCATAATTTCATGATCATAATCTATTCCATCACAAAACTTACCTCATATTCACCAAGTCACACATTTAATAAGCATGAGCTTTATGTACATACCTGAGCGATCTCGAAATGAATTTACACATATTCTCATCTTTAACATACTCGTGAACCACTCGGAATAAAAATGTGGATACTTGGGAAATTTGCACACTAAGTGCCACACATGTAGCCAAAGCTACCCAAGTCTCATGCCACATAGTTGTTCGCTCTCGAGCTATCAACGGGACTGCTCACACAAGCTATCAAGTATACGCAACATATTCTGGTATACTCAGCCACTGGTAGAACATTCAAGACCAGCACCCGGATCACATGATCACATAACACATACTAACCCTAGTGACATGTCACTTGTATCCTATCCTATTCCTAAGGTTCAAACGAGATTTCTCGCTTGTCGATTCATCTTTGGACTCGTTCATAGGATTAAGCTCATCTACATTAATCAAACATGTAATTCATGCAATATTAAAGCAATAAAATACAATCATATTAAAACTTATTTTTAACATACGAACTTACCTCAGTATAAATGGATAATTGTTCGATTTAGTCCACAACCTTATTCTTTTCCTTCTCTAGTTTAGAACCTCATCTTTCTTGATCTATAATACCACATTTAACTTATTCAATCATCACATATTCAATTTAATCCCAAAAACACCTTATGGCAAAAATTACATTTTTGCCCTTAAGTTTTCAACCTTTTACATTTTAGTCCCTAGGCTCGTAAAATGATTTTCATTCAATTTAATCACACCCACACCTAGTTGAACCTATTTCTTGCTCATAACAACCCACATTTTTCATTTATTCACATTTTTACATGTATTTTACATCTTCTACAAATAGGTCCCTATTTAACATTTTCATTAAAAATCACTTGGTAAATGTTATTTATCTATCATCAAACATACATTTTCTACCATTAAACATCAAAAACACAAATGTTCAACATGGTTAAAATTTTAGACTTTGATTTTCTTTCACATTAGTCCTTGAAATAGCTAAATCAAGTCACAACATTCACAAAAACGTAAAAATCATTAAAAATGGGAAAAGACGGACTTACAATCGAGCTTGGACACTTGGCCAAAACCCTGGCTATGGTGACTCTTTAAATTCGGCACAAGGGGACTAATTTGGAGAATATGGCATCTTTTTATTTGTTTTATTTGTCTTTATTTACCATTTTACCAAAATGCCCTCAATGCCAAACTTTGAAATTTTATCTAACCATGTCCATTTTTGTCCAACTTAAAGTATAATGGTCTAATTACCATTTAAGGACCTCCAATTTAAAATTTCATTTCAATTAGACACCTCTAGCATCTAGAACACACATTTTGCACTTATTGCAATTTAGTCCTATTAGTCAAATTGGACACTCTATCGATAAAATTTCTTAAATAATTTTCACACAATCATTCAGTAATATTGTAGACCCTAAAAAATTAATAAAATTCACATTTCTACTTCGAATTTGTGGTCTCGAAACTACTTTTTTGACTTGACCCTAAAACGGGGTGTTACATAGCCGAACCTTCAAACTTCTTTAATGGTGTTTTCCTAGCTTATTTTTGGTGGAGGAATCAACAAAAAAAGATGATAGCTTTTGTTTATGATATTTTTACTTAACTTATTTATTAATTTACATAAATAACCTTGCATTTTAACATTAATATCACCTAATTCATATCCATAAATGTCCACTCATAATAACAATGGCCTAATTACCACATAAATCCCCTAACAATTTAATTTCATAGCTAATAGATACCTTTAAATATTAGAACTATATTTTTGTACCTTTTACAATTTAGTCCTTTTTACTTAATTAAGCATGCAAATGATAAAATTTCTTAACAAAATTTTTATACGACACTACTAGCATACCGTAGACATTAAAATAATAATAAAATAAATATTTTTACGTCAGATTTGTGGTCCCAAAATCACTATTCCAATTTCACTAAAAATAGGCTATTATAGCCAGTGGAAGAACGTGATAAATAAAAGAGGAGTAAAAAACTATAGTCAAGAATAAAAAGAATAGAAAGAACGGAGTAGGAGCAAAAAAGAACTTAAGAGAATTTGGTTAATTAAAACCAACCAAAACTACCTCACGAGGCAACAAATTAAAAACATTTTCATATTGCATTCACAATAATCCAAACACAAGACTAGAGGGTATACAAAAGCTTAACCATTGAACCAACAGGCATCATTTTATCGAAAATAACTTATAACCCAATGTCCAAAGATATGGTTTAGTCAGAATAGAAAAATTTCAAGAGCTGGGATTCGAACCCAAAACCTCGCATACATAACCAGAACATTTAACCATTGAATCAAATTAAATTCACTTGTCAAAATTTCAAAATCCTAACTCAAACTCAAAATGTAAGTACTCTGGATTTCAAAACTCAATTTCTTCTAACCCGATTTTTGGGATGTTACAACCCTCTCCCACTTAAAAGAATTTCGTCACCAAAATTCCTTCAGTCTCATCTGTCCTTAAACCACAAAATCTGCAATGTTCTTATCCAAGCAAACCACTGCGCTAACGCAATGCAACTTAGATTCAATACAAAACCAAACGATATTTCCAACAACTTTTTATACATCAACACAAATTATTACAAAAACATATCACAAAAGTCACTATTGATTCTTTAGTCATGAGTTCGAATTAATAGCACGCACTCTCTTATCCTAGAGTCGCTCAATCACAGACTCTCAACCCATAGATTCAATTTGAGTCTTATCGACCTTTGCGAGTCACTAAACAAAACCCGAGGCACTGCAGGTCCCTACGCTTCCTGATTACTGCCCTCAGACTCAGGTGTCCCACCAGATTCATAAATTGTCAAATTGGGCTCCTTACCTTGAGCAAAAGACTCGACTTGAGTCACTTAGCTATATCTAATACGCCCTCGCACAACAAGGCTACGTGTACGCATTATACTAGTATACAGTTTCAGAATTTTATGAGTTAGCTTAGGTTTATTAATAGTCCTAAGTCTGAACTCTTAATAGAGGTTTTCACAGAATTTCCATAGTTTTAACTAAAGTAGAGATAGTTACAGGATTGGCGTTGGAGTCTTAGATTTCCTATTTACAAACTAAAAAATAATCAAAATTTGAACACATACTTTTCAAAAACATTAAATAAAGTCAGTTACAAGTTTCAATTACTTAAAAATTTTTTTAGAAAGACTTCTAAACTCAAAAACCATAGTCAAGTTTTGTAAATCGGGCTCTGATACCATAAAATGTAACACCTCAAATCCAGCCTAAAAGTTTAGACCAAATTTGGAGGGGTTACATGAACATACTGAAATCTGGTTTCGATAATAATTTAGAAAACACTCAAACTATTACTTGATGTGTAACAAAAATCTTTTCAGGGTCTTAACTTTGAAAATCAAAATCCATTTTAGTTAAGTGATTTTGTAGTTTCGCATTAGAAATTATCAGTTACTAACGAGATTAGCAAAAAGCAAGACGAGTTAAGAAACAAATTACAAACAAAAAAAATTAAAACATATTTACATCAAGGTAAAAACAATCCGAGCTCCACACACCGTCCAATCCTAAATTTGAGATTTACCTGAACAAACAAGAATAAGAAAAAAGGGTCAGCTACAAAGCATAGTGTAAAACCAACCCCAAATAGAAATCAATAGAACACAACTTATAATTTGAAGTAACGCAAAGAACTTAATAGTGATAATATAACCAGAACAAAACAAATCATATACCAAGAACAATACAGATAAGAATATCAATGATTTTATAAAAATGATAGTCCAATAGAACAAAAAGAAATGAACAGATGCGAACATAATAGAACAAAAATTAGGATGTGAGTCTATGCCAATGCAGTATTTGCAGAGAAACATAATGTAGCTTTTTTCAAAAAGTTCCTACCCAACTCCACTACACACCAAATTAGGGTTCCCCCATGAACTCATCCACACAAAACACACCACTAAAGTCATCGTAGGTTACCCGGCAATGATGACCCACCACCCCGGGTTGCCCGACAACGATGACTTATCAATATGCAGTTAAACTACCAAATCAAATATATTTGGTCATGCCATTAAATATGCAGATCATTAAACTGCCAGTACAAAATCTTACTTCTTTAACATCATCCCAAATCCCATGCAATGTGTCATGGTTATGTACAGATAGAATCAGAGTGATAAGCATGTAGGTCATGCTATCTTACAACAGAATCAGTAGGCATAGGAGTCCATGCTATGTAAATTTATCAAATCTCAACAGATCATATCAGATTTACCGTGAAGTCACATGCATGGTTACAAATCAGAATCAAAATCAGTGCTAATTAATTTAACATATTAAGATATCACATATTCTTAATCAACAAAGCAACGCAGAGGTACACCAACAAACTTTGCAGAATACAAAACATACTTGGATAAGGCATATATCTTAACACATCTAAACAGAGGCACATTATACATTATCAAGTCATCATTACTTAACTTATATCAGAGTAGACATGCATACATACATTAGATTATACAATAATAGATGAATAAATACTGAGGTTTCTAGCATAATACAGATCATATGGACCCTATAGAAGGCCTATGTTCAATCCGAATAACGATCACGACCCTAAGGAAAATTTCAAAATCTTGACCCACACGCTCGTGTGGATCCACACGGCCTGGGTAGTTGGCCCGTGTGGTCTACACAGCCTAGCACACGTCTGTATGGCCCTTTATTGTCACATACGGCCTAACACTCGGCCTAGCACACGACCGTGTCACCTAAAATAGTGAGTTACACAGTCTATCACATGACCTGGTACACGTCCATGTGACTTAATCCCCAAATTCTCTCAGACAGCTTGGACAATCACTTATGCCCCTGGCCTGTATGCCTATAATGTAAAACAGACTTGAGCACGGCCTAGACACACACCTGTGTCCTTGGCCGTGTTGGCCAAAACAGTGCCTACACAATCTACCACAAGGCTTGACACAAGTTGTGACACCCCTAATTTGACCCTAGTCGAAAAGCGGTTTCGGGACCGCTAAACCGAGTAACCAAATTATTTGAACATGATATTTATTGTCTAAAATAAATGTGTGAAAATTTTAAGCTTCGATTTAGTAAATTTCATGTGAATTTAGTCAATAGGACTTATGTGTGACATTTTTGAAATGTGATAGATCAAAACATAAGGACCTATTAGTGCATGTTGAAAAAGGGGGACTTGCATGTCAATTTTCCCCCCATCTAGTAGTGGCCGGCCATGACATTAGGATGGACAAAGGGTGATGGGCAAAACATGTCATAGACATGTTGTGTTGGTGCATCATGGGAGGAAACAATAAAATAAAGAGCATGGGCAATAAAATATTAGTGTTAGTAGGATGAGAAACAAAAAAAAAAAGAAAGGATATGTGTGATTGTCCCCCCCCTTTGCCGTGAGTTGAAGGAAAGAAAAACAAAAAAAAAGTGTTCATCCTTTGGTTCATCCTTGGCCGAAAATTTTAAGGAGGAAGGAAGAAGAAAGATTGAAGAGGTTCGGCCATGCATGTAACTAGGCTAAGGTATGTTTGATGATGTTCCATGAGATGCATGCATGTTTTAGTTGTTAGCTTGAGTTCTACCTAGCCCATGGTCTAAATCTTGCTATGTGATGGAAATGACACTCGGCCATGGATGCATCATTCTTGCTTGGTGTTGATGTTGTGTTGGTGAGATATCAAGTTATTTTTGTGACCAAGTTGAGATTTGAATTTTTGAAATGAGTAAGGTTTTCGGTTATGTTGTTTTGTATGAGTAATGGATTGTTGAGTTCATGCTATTATGAATAAAATTGATAAAGAGAGGCTTGAGATAATTAAATATGCATGTTGGTGGTAAGATGAGCATTCGGTTTTTATCATGGAAGCATAGGAAGCTTGTTAAAGTTGAATTTTAGAAAAGTTAAATGTGTGTGTGCTTGTGCTAGTGCCGAATGTGCCTAGGGTGATTTAGCATTGAGTTTGGTGTTATATGAATTGAGTTTTATGGTTTTGGATTTTTAAATGTTGATAAATACTTTGAATAATATATATATGTGGCTTTGAAATGTGAAACTCGGCCAAGTGGTTATAAGCATGATTTTAGAGATTCAATGATATTCGGCCGATTTGAATAATTCATGGCACCCCAAGCAAATTAGTTTTAGATGTTAATAAATATTGAAATTATTTAAAAGCATATTACCGAATGTGATTTTAGTCAATGATTCGGTTATGAGTGCTGATTTGTTTTATAATTAGCCGAATGTGTATATGTATATTATGAGGTAGTTTAGCTTAAAGAAAATTAAGGTGCTCGGAAGGTGATTGTCGTGGATACTTTAAGTAATGAAATTTAATTTCTGTTATGTAAAGTGACGACATTGCTGTTTGCAAATTTGAAGTTAAAAATTGTTGATTGAGCATCAAGAGCTTATGGAAACAAAGTCGGATCGTGGAAAAAGGGAAATTGGTCGAATAGTCGGAATTGACGTACATTAGCGATCGAGGTAAGTTTTAAGTATTAAAGCCTATAATGTGATTGAGTATGATATGTTAAGCACATATTAAAAGAATCATAACTCTATTGTAAATTTTTATGCATATAGCCTAATGGCTATTATGAAGTATAGGTAAGTTATTGATATGATATGTTGCCAAATGGATATGATATTATGAAGTGCTAAAAGGATATGTCAGAAGAATAAAATTGTGATAAACCTGCTCAGGACAGCAGCAGTAACATGAATTTAGAAAATCACCATAAATTTATGGATTTGAATTAGAGGCTGAATGAGACATGAAATTAAATCTTAATGAGTCTAGTTTCTTATAAAAGAAACCGTGTAAGCAAAGGGATTTCCGATGATGAGATACTTAAAGTTGTGTGAGACAGCGCAGAATGACACTGTAATCCTCTGTTCTGTTTTTAGAAAATCATTATAAATTGTACAAAAATGGTTATAAGATAAAATTTATATGCTTAGACTCCCTAATGAGTCTAGTTTCAAATGAAATCAAATACAACACACTTTGAATTCTGTAAAATGAGAAATCTGATTCGTAGTGAAGAGTGGTCAGATTAGTCAAACAGTGAAATAGGGGAAATTTTAAGAAAAATCTGTTATTGATTGGCCAAACCTAAAATTCTGGAAATTTTATGGATGGAAGATATACAAGTCTATATTCAGGAAAAATTAACGGAAAGTGATTTGGAGTTTTGTAGCTCCAGTTATAAATAATTTAGTGACTATTGCTCAGGAAAAACAGCTTGTGCTGAATTTGAGATTGTGTTGTAAACCTTGATAAACTTGTTCTAGTTGCTCATAAGCTATTGCTTAAACCCATACGTGAATTCTAAATTGTGATATTGGAAAATGATAGATGTAGATTCAGCCAAGAAAGTGTATATATGTGATAAGGCCTAATGGCCGATGTGATGAATGTGAAAGTGTATATGTGTGATAAGGCCTAATAGCCGATGTGATGAATGTGAAAGTGTATATGTGTGATAAGGCCTAATAGCCGATGTGATGAATGTGAAAGTGTATATGTGTGATAAGGCCTAATGGCCGATGTGATGAATGTGAAAGTGTATATATGTGATAAGGCCTAATGGCCGATGTGATGAATGTGAAAGTGTATATGTGTGATAAGGCCTAATGGCCGATGTGATGAATGTGAAAGTGTATATATGTGATAAGGCCTAATGGCCGATGTGATGAATGTGAAAGTGTATATGTGTGATAAGGCCTAATAGCCGATGTGATGAATGTGAAAGTGTATATATGTGATAAGGCCTAATAGCCGATGTGATGAATGTGAAAGTGTATATGTGTGATAAGGCCTAATGGCCGATGTGATGAATGTGAAAGTGTATATGTGTGATAAGGCCTAATAGCCGATGTGATGAATGTGAAAGTGTATATGTGTGATAAGGCCTAATAGCCGATGTGATGAATGTGAAAGTGTATATGTGTGATAAGGCCTAATAGCCGATGTGATGAATGTGAAAGTGTATATATGTGATAAGGCCTAATGGCCGATGTGATGAATGTGAAAGTGTATATGTGTGATAAGGCCTAATAGCCGATGTGATGAATGTGAAAGTGTATATATGTGATAAGGCCTAATGGCCGATGTGATGAATGTGAAAGTGTATATGTGTGATAAGGCCTAATAGCCGATGTGATGAATGTGAAAGTGTATATGTGTGACAGGGCCGAGTGGCCAACGTGATGGATGTGAAAGTGCATAAATGTGATAAGTCCCGAATGGCATTTGTGTCAGTACTATATTCGGGTTAAAACCCCGCAGGCTTTATGCGAGAATATTATCACTGATTAATGTCCGTAAGCTTCGTGCTCGTACTATATCCGAGCTCTAAAGACCCGATGACTACGTGTGAGAATTTTGTCCGGGTAAGACCCGATGACTTCGTGTGGAGATTATGTCCGGGTAAGACTTCGTAATAAGAATTGCTTATAAATTTATTCAATGCGAAAGGTTAAACAGGTATGTACTCCAAGCTTATATGTGAGCTTGATTTGCACTAAATCATAAGGTAGTTATGTGATGTATACGAGAGCAATCTATGAGACTATTCCTATGATTATGTGACATCGGATGAGTGTGAGAGGTGATGTGAAATCATACGATATATCTATGTCACATGAGCTCACTTTTATGTGAAAGTTTATCTGCCTATTGTATATGATGAGATGTGCATATTCGGTAAAGGGATGGTATGCCCGAAGGAAGAGTGAAATAAAAATACGAACAACTATGTTATAATTTGATTGTTATCTGTTGACACTGCTTAAAACTTACTAAGCATTGTAATGCTTACTCCGTTTACTCTGTTTCCTCTGTTTTATAGATCTCATTGCGAAGCTACAGGCTCGGGGATCGTCAGCAGCTAGTCACACTATCACTATCCACTGTTTGGTACTGCTATGTTTTGGATTATCTTATGGCATGTATAAAATAGACTAGTGGCGGAAGAATATTTTGGTTAATGTATATAGCCATGCGAAAATGGCTTATATATGTTTGAGCATAATGTTATAATCATTTGGTATGGAATGGTTAATCACTATCATAATTTGTGCTATTTATGCTAAAAGGGCTAGTTGAATCATGGAAACTATGAAATAGGTAAAGTCTACCTTAAAGGCAGATGCTGGCAGCAGCAGTGATGTAGATTTGGAAAATCACTAAAAATAATAGGATTGGAATTAAACAATGAATAAATTATGTAAACGAACCTTGATGAATCTATTTTCATAGGAAAGTAACGAAATGATCATATGGACAGTATGTTAAGAGATATTCAGGTTCTCGTGAGACAGGGCCAGAACGGTTTCTGGATTCCCTGTTCCGACTTTGGAAATTCATTATAAATTAACCAGAGATAATTAGGAGTCATTCCATACATGTATAGATTCCTCTCTGAGTCTAGTTTCTATAGAAACAAACGACATTAGTATTGAAGCTCTGTGCAGGGAGATATCCAAGTCGTAATGCGCAAAGGTCAGTGTAGTCGATCCCTGTAACATGGGAGACTTTGACTGATAAACTGTACTAATTGGACCAGCCAAAAATTCTAGAAAAAAATATGTAGATGGGCATATGAGTCTAGCTTCAGGCAAAAATTACGAAACTGATTTTCGAGTTGTGAAACTCAAGATATGATTTTTAAGGTGACAGTGTTGCAGTTAGCCAACTGCCTGGAAAATTTTAAAATGGACTGCGATAGTAAGCAAATTTAGTCTGTGAACCCCTCGTGTCCGACTCCGGCAACGGTCTCGGGTACGGGGTGTTACAATTTTATTGGTATCAGAGCTACAGTTTAGTCGATTCTAGGACTAACGTAGCACGCGTGAGTCTATTTATACATGCCATAAAGTGATAAAATGATAGTGTGATGATTTTTGGCTATTAAAATGTGTTTGCTGTATTGTAATGAATCTTGATCCCGATCGAGCTGTAGCAAGCTTCTGACTATGAGAATTTGCGATATAACTTCATTTAGATATGCCTAAATTATTAAGTTGATCAGGTATGTATCATGTACTCGTATTTGAATTTCGATTTGGATTGAATTATAAGGGTATAAGTGATGCAATTTTGAATGAGTGTTATGACTATAAATGTGATTTTTGTATGTGGCTATGGAACTGGAAGTTGAATGGTCGATAAGCATGTTGTGTTTGTATTCAAGTAATGTAAATGATATACTAATGTGTATTGCTATATGTGTATATGTATGTAGAGACGAAATTGTCGAATGTCAAAAGGCAGTGAAGCGTATAGAGTGGTTGGTTTTCAGCACTAAGTGTGCGGGCAATAAGTGTTCACGGTTGTGAGATTGGCACTAAGTGTGCGGGCAATAAGTGTTCACGGTTGTGAGATTGGCACTAAGTGTGCGGGCTTGAAATGCATGGCACTAAGTGTGCGAGTTTAAAGTACATGGCACTAAGTGTGCGTGGTTGATTATTAAGCACTATGTGTCCGAACCCACTATATATATATTTTCTATCAATTATTTATATTAAGGGTGCGACCTTACCAAGTCGATTTCGGACAGCGGAAAGGGGTAAGTTCTTGAGTAATAGAGCTTAAATTATGATTTGATTAGATCATGTTTTAAGCAAATCAAAATCATGCTCTTTGTGTGTGGCTATTAAGCCGAAATTGCAAGAATGATAAGTGTCTTGTGTTTGAGTTTTGCTAATGAAAATGAAATACGAATGTGTCATGATTTATTGTTAAATGTGCATGGTTATTTGAATGATGTCCGGGCTAAGTCCCGAAGGCTTTGTGCTAAGTGACCATATCCGGGCTAAGTTCCGAAGAGCATTCGTGCTAGTGATATATCCGTGCTAAACCCCGAAGAGCATTCGTGCTGGTGTTATGTCCGGGCTAGGTCCCGAAGAGCAATCATGCTGGTGACGTGTATTCGGGCCTTCGTGCCTAGTAGGCTTCGTGCCGGTAATTTGAGCAAAGTTTAAGTATTCATTACTATACGAATTCAAATTTAAATGAGATGATATGTAACACCCCGAACCCGAGACCGACACCGGAGTCGAACACGAGGTGTTAACAGACTTTAAGCCCCTTTAAAAAAAATTTCCCAGACACTGCCAATCTGCATACTAGTCGCTTTAAAAATCATATCTTGAATTTCACAACTCGGAATACAGTTCCGTAAATTTTCCCTGAAACTAGACTCATATTCCCATCTACATATTTTTTTCTAGAATTTTTGGACGGGCCAATTAGTACAGTTTATTAGTAAAATTCTCCCATGTTACAGGGATCGACTACCCTGACCTTTGCGCATTACGACTTGGATATCTCCCTGTACAGGGCTTCAATACTGATGTCGTTTGTTTCTATAGAAACTAGACTCAGAGAGGAATCTATCCATATATGGTATGACTCCTAATTATCTCTGGTTAATTTATAATGAATTTCCAAATTCGGAATAGGAAATCCAGAAACCGTTCTGGCCCTGTCTCACGAGAACCTGAATATCTCTTAACATACTGTCCGTATGATTCTTTCGTTACTTTCCTATGAAAGTAGATTAATCAAGGTTTGTTTACATAATTTATTCACTATTTAATTCCCTTCCTACTATTTTTTAGTGATTTTCCAAATCTACATCACTGCTGCTGTCAGCATCTGCCTTTAAGGTAGACTTTACCTATTTCATGGTTTCCATGATTCAACTAGCCCTTTTTGCATAAATAGCACAATTTATGGAAGTGATTAACCATCCCCATGGCCAATCCTTGTCAAGCATATCCACACCAAATGATTATAACAATATACTCAAACACATATAAGCCATTTTCGCATGGCTATCCAAAATTTATACAAGTCCAAAGGGTCCACGACCCACAACAAACGGGTAGTCCTATACATGCCATTTCGAAGTTCAACCAAAATTGTACCAAAAGGGGGCTTTGATAGTGTGGGCGACTTTGACCTCAAGATCCCGAGTCCGATAGCTGGAGAACCAAATCTATAAAACAGAGGAGCAATGAAACGGAGTAAGCAATTTATGCTTAGTAAGTTTTGAGCAAGGAATTCCAGCACAACAAAAGTATAGCATTCATATAGCTAAACGGATAATTTCATATGCACAAATTTACGATATCGTACTTGCTTCACATTATCAACCCTTATGTACATACACAAAAGATCAACTCAGCCAAAGGCCGGTAGCTCGTTTATCAACTGAGCGAATACTTATTTGTAAGGGCTCAACTAAATTCAAGCACATACGAAACATACCTCAATGTTGGGATGTTTCGAGAGTATTAACTGGAATTTTACAGCAAGTTCATTCATTCCCAAATCACGTACCTTCGGAATTTAACCGGATATAGCTCCTCGTTCAAATGCCTTCGGGACATAGCCTGGTTATAGTAATTCGGACAAATGCCTTCGGGACTTAACCCGGATTTAGTAACTCGCACAAATGCCTTCAGGCTTAGCCCGGAATTAGTATCTCGCACAAATGCCTTCGGGCTTAGCCCGGAATTAGTATCTCGCACAAATGCCTTCGGATCTTGGTCCGGATATTGTCACTTAGCACAAAGCCTTCGGGACTTAGCCCGGACATCATTCAAATAACCATGCACATTTAACAATAAATCATGGCCCATTCGTATTTCATTTTCGTTAGCAAAACTCAAGCACAAGACATTTATCATTCTTGCAAATTCGGCTCAATAGCCACACAAAGAGCATGATTTTAATTTGCTTAAAACATGATCTAATCACATCATAATTTAAGCTCTTTTACTCAAGAACTTACCTCGGGTGTTGTCGAACGATTCCGATAGCTATTCGACCACTTTTTCCTTCCCTTTATCGGATTTAGTTCCCCTTTGCTCTTGAGCTTAATTAAACAAATAAATTGATTTAATCATTTGAGCATCGAAAAAAGGAACACAAGGCACTTAGCCCATATTTATACATTAGACATTAAAGTCACATATGTACGGAATCATGAATCAAACTCAACATTTTAGCTAATTTTTCCCCCTTGGCCGAATATGCATGTCTATTTTGGGGCCGATTTCAACACTTAATACATTCTACAAGTATGGTCACTTGTATTGACTAAACACCCTTTTGTTTCAAGGTCAAAACTTGGCTAATACACACATATACACACTAGTAAAGCATCCTCTCCCTTTCCATCAATTTAACACATGCATTGCTCATTAACATGCAAAATTTATATTCGGCCTTAGCACACAACTTGCTAGCCGATTCTTCTCCATTTAGCAACCAATGCACATATGTGCTCACTCAAAAATGCTAAAAAGGAGGTTCAAGAATCATCAAGCCACCATCACATGCATCATTAACAAGCTTCATATTTAGCATGCAATGGCATTAACACAAACTCCACCTAGGCCGAATCTTAACTCATCCTCATGCCTCATCACCACAACATCAAACATCAACCAAGAATGATGCATCCATGGCCGAGTGTCATTTCCATCACATAGCAAGATTTAGACCATGGGCTAGGTAGAACTCAAGCTAACAACTAAAACATGCATGCATCTAATGGAACATCATCAAACATACCTTAGCCTAGCTACATGCATGGCCGAACCTCTTCAACCTTTCTTCTTCCTTCCTCCTTAAAATTTTTGGCCAAGGATGAACCAAAGGATGAGCATTTTTTTTTCTTTTTTTTTCTTTCTAGTTTCGGCTAAATGAAGATGAGAAAGGATGAACAAAAATTTTCTCCTTTCTTTTCTTTAGCTCACGGCAATGGGGGGGGAAACAACTACACACATTTTTTTTGTATTCATCATACTCCTTTTCATTATTTTATGCTCATGCCCCTTATTTTATTTTTTTTTCCTACATACCTCACTAGGCCAACATGTTCCCAACATGTTTCCACCCATAGCATGGCCAACCACTAGCTCAAATTTTGGGTAATTTGACATGCAAACCCATCATTTTCACAACATGCATTAATCGGCCATTTTAAATTAGCCTATCATATTTTCACCATGTCTCATATCAATCCCTATTTAATAATTTCTCATTCAATTGGCAAAATTGGAGAATGAAACTTCCACATACTCATGTACACACATAATAAGCATAGAATATGGAAATCAATTATTTTTATGACTCGATTTTGTGGTCCCGAAACCACTTCCCGACTAGGGTCAATTTTGGGCTGTCACAACTCTCCCCCACTTAAGAAATTTTTGTCCCCGAAAATCTTACCGGTAAATAGGTTTGGGTATCGTTCTTTCATCGAGCTCTCAGTTTCCCAAGTAGGTTCCTCGATCCCGTGTTTGAGCCATAACACCTTAACTAACGGAACCCTTTTGTTTCGCAACTCTTTCACTTCACGAGCTAGGACACGCATCGGTTCTTTTTCATAACTCATATCGGCTTGAATTTCAACCTCTGATGGGCTAATTATATGCGATGGATCAGATCGATAGCGTCGAAGCATCGAAACATGAAAGACGTCGTGAATCTTTTCAAGATCAGGGGGCAAAATCAATCTCTACGCAACCGGACTAACTCGTTCAGAGATTTCGTACGGCCCAATGAATCTCGGGCTCAACTTGCCCTTACGGCCAAACCTGAGTATCTTTTTCCAAGGCGAAACTTTAAGGAACACTTTATCTCCCACCTGATATTCAATGTCCTTTCGTTTCAAATCCGCATATGATTTTTGATGATCTGTGGCTGCTTTCAGACTTTCACGGATTACCTTTACTTTCTGTTCGGCATCCTTAATCAAATCAACTCCGAAAATTTTACTTTCACCGAGCTCGGTCCAAAACAATGGTGTACGGCATTTACGACCGTACAAAGCCTCGTAAGGTGCCATCTTAAAACTTGATTGAAAACTATTATTGTGAGCGAATTCAACCAAAGGTAAATACCGTTCCCATGAACCACTGAACTCGAGGATGCAACATCTCAACATATCCTCAAGTATCTGAATTATCCGCTCAGATTGACCATCGGTTTAGGGATGAAAAGCAGTGCTAAAATGCAGCTTGGTACCCAAAGCTTCTTGCAATTTCCTCCAAAATCGCGAGGTGAATCTCGGATCTCTATCCGACACGATAGAAATAGGTACCCCGTGTAATCTCACAATCTGAGAAACGTACAATTCAACTAGTCTATCCAATGAAAAATCCATACACACGGGGATAAAGTGAGCCGACTTAGTCAGTCTATCGACAACAACCCAAATCGCATCCTTCTTACTTGTTGACAATGGCAGTCCGGACACAAAGTCCATTGTGACTCGATCCCATTTCCACTCGGGTATCATGATCGGCTGAAGTAATCCTGAAGGCACTTGATGTTCCGCTTTCACTTGTTGACATATTAAACATCTCGAAACAAGGTCGGAGATGTCTCGTTTCATACCATGCCACCAAAACCAACGTTTCAAATCGTTGTACATTTTCGTACTCCCCGGGTGACTTGACATTCGGCTACAATGGGCTTCGTTCAGAATCATCGAAATGAGTTCCGAACTCCTTGGAACACACAAACGACTTCTGAACCTCAAACAATCATCATCATCAATTTGAAACTCCGATTCCTTGTTCGGAGCACACTCAGCCCGTTTTGCAACCAATTCATCATCAACTTTCTGGGCTTCACGAATTTGATGAATCAATAATGGTTTGGCTTTTAATTCAGCAACTAACACATTGTCAGGTAGAACAGACAAATGCACATTCATTGCTCGTAAAGCAACCAATGACTTCCGGCTTAAGGCGTCCGCAACCACATTAGCCTTTCCCGGGTGGTAATCAATGACAAGCCCGTAATCTTTCAACAACTCAAGCCAACGTCTTTGTCGCAGATTTAAGTCTCTTTGAGTCATCAAATATTTGAGACTTTTGTGATCCGAAAATACATGGCACTTTTCACCAAATAAGTAATGTCGCCATATTTTTAAAGCAAATACGATGGCAGCTAGTTCAAGATCATGGGTCGGATAATTTTTCTCATGTGGCTTTAATTGTCTCGACGCATAGGCCACAACTCGACCTTCTTGCATCAACTCGACCTTCTTGCATCAATACGCAACCCAAGATGTCATCAATGAACACAACTATGAACCGATCCAAATCTGGTCTGAAGATCCGATTCATCAAATCCATAAATACCGCAGGGGCATTAGTGAGCCCAAACGGCATCACTAAGAACTCGTAGTGACCATATCTCGTTCTGAAGGCAGTTTTGGGTATGTTCGAATCTCGAATTCGCAACTGATAATAGCCTGATCCCAAATCTATTTTTGAGAACATTGAGGCTCCCTTCAGTTGGTCGAACAAATCATCGATACGCGGTAACGAATATTTGTTCTTTATCGTCACTTTATTCAGTTGACGATCGTCAATGCACAACCTCATGGTTCCGTCCTTTTTCACGAACAATACTGGTGCACCCCAAGGTGAGAAACTTGGTCGAGCAAAACCTCTATCCGTCAATTCTTGCAACTGAGCTTTCCACTCTTTTAACTCGGTTGGTGCCATACGATACGGAGCTATCAAAATCGGCGTAGTCCCAGGTACAAGCTCAATACCAAACTCTACCTCCCGAACAGGTGGTAAACCCGGTAATTCTTCAGGAAAAACATCCGGGTATTCACAAACCACCGGCACAGATTCGGGTTTCTTGTCTAATTCTTTGTCATCCAGTACATACGCAAGGTATGCTTCGCATCCTTTTCTTACATATTTCTGGGCCAACAATGCTGATATTACAGCTGGCATCCCCTCCAAGTCCGTAGACTCAACTCGGATTACTTCGTTATTTGCGCACCTCAAATCAATAGTCTTGCTTTTGCAATTCACAACCGCATCATGCGCGGTCAACCAATCCAAACCAAGAATAACATCAAATTCATCAAACGGCAAAAGCATCAAGTCCGCCGGAAAACAGGAACCTCGAATTTCTAGGGGACATTTCTTACACACTTTGTCGACAAGCACGTAACGACCCAAGGGATTTGACACCCGAATTACGAACTCAGTAGACTCAATAGGTAAAGTCTTACTGGATGCTAAGGTTTCACATATGTAAGAATGAGTAGAACCGGGGTCAGTCAAAGCAATTACATTAGTATCCAAGAGAGTAAAAGTACCGGTAATAACATCAGGCGAAGAAGCATCCTTGCGGGCACGTATAGCATAAGCTCTAGCAGGCGCACGAGCCTCGGATCTGGTCGTAGCATCTCTACATCCTCTCTGACCACCACCAGCATTGCCCCTATTTCCAGATGGTCTACCTCGAGCAGTGGTAGCACCCGGTTTCCCACTCTGATTTACATTCTATTCAGACAACCTCGGGCAATTTTTAATAAAGTGGTCAACCGATCCGCACTTGTAACAGGAGCGGTCAGGGAATCTACAACTCCCCGAATGCCATTTACCGCAATATCGACATTTCGTTCTGTCTCGACGTTCATTCCCAACACTGGCGACCGAAGTGCCTCGTGTACCCACAGGGGGTCGATCACGATCTCGTCTAAAAAGGCCCGAAGTGCCTCTCGACCAGCCCACATCATCTCGAAATTTCTTCGATGCCTGTTGAAGAGACTTTCCCGAAGATCTTTTACGAAACTCTCCAGTTACCTCATCAACTTTTTGTTTTTCTTTTCTAAGCTCTTCGGCTTTACAAGCTCGCTCGACAAGTACTACGAACTCTCGTATTTCAAGAACGCCAACGAACATTTTTATATCTTCATTCAGCCCATCCTCGAAGCGTTTACACATAATAGCCTCGGACGAAACACATTCCCGAGCGTATCTACTAAGTCTAACAAATTTTCGCTCGTAATCAGTAACTGACATAGAACCTTGCTTAAGCTCAAGAAATTCCTTCCGTTTTTGATCAACAAATCTCTGACTGATATACTTTTTCCGAAACTCAGTTTGGAAAAACTCCCAAGTTACTTGCTCTCGGGGCACAACAGAAGTCAGAGTACTCCACCAATAGTAGGCAGAATTGCGTAGCAAGGAGATAGTACACTTTAGGCACTCATCGGGTGTACAAGATAGCTCATCGAGTACCCAGATAGTGTTGTCCAACCAAAATTCAGCTTGCTCGGCATCGTCGCTATCCGTAGCCTTAAATTCAGTAGCCCCATGTTTTCGGATTCTGTCAACTGGGGGCTTATTTGACCTTATTTGGTCAGTTACCGGAGGTATTGTAGGTGCGGGGCGGGTATTAGTCGGGAATGGAGGTTGTGGAACAGCCGTATTAGTTCGAATGTATTGGTTGAACCAATCATTCATCACGCTATAGAAAGCTTGTCTAGCTTCCTCATTCGGGTTACTAGCATTAGGTTGAGAGTCTGCCGGCACTGTCCCTTGTGTGGGAGCAAGCGCTACACTCTCAAGATCATCAGCTACCTCTCGGTCGGGATCAGGATCCATTACTATAAATAAACACATTTACAATTGTCAGAAATCACCACACTATCAAGTAATCACATAAAATGGCATGTATAGCTAGACCCAACGCATTACGGTAGTCCTAGAATCGACTAAACCGCAGCTCTGATACCAATCAAATGTAACACCCCGAACCCGAGACCGACACCGGAGTCGAACACGAGGTGTTAACAGACTTTAAGCCCCTTTAAAAAAAATTTCCCAGACACTGCCAATCTGCGTACTAGTCGCTTTAAAAATCATATCTTGAGTTTCACAACTCGGAATCCAGTTCCATAAATTTTCCCTGAAACTAGACTCATATACCCATCTACATATTTTTTTTTAGAATTTTTGGTTGGGACAATTAGTACAGTTTATTAGTAAAAGTCTCCCATGTTACAGGGATCGACTACCCTGACCTTTGCGCATTACGACTTGGATATCTCCCTGTACAGGGCTTCAATACTGATGTCGTTTGTTTCTATAGAAACTAGACTCAGAGAGGAATCTATCCATATATGGTATGACTCCTAATTATCTCTGGTTAATTTATAATGAATTTCCAAAGTCGGAATAGGAAATCCAGAAACCGTTCTGGCCCTGTCTCACGAGAACCTGAATATCTCTTAACATACTGTCCGTATGATTCTTTCGTTACTTTCCTATGAAAGTAGATTCATCAAGGTTTGTTTACATAATTTATTCACTATTTAATTCCCTTCCTACTATTTTTTAGTGATTTTCCAAATCTACATCACTGCTGCTGTCAGCATCTGCCTTTAAGGTAGACTTTACCTATTTCATGGTTTCCATGACTCAACTAGCCCTTTTTGCATAAATAGCACAATTTATGGAAGTGATTAACCATCCCCATGGCCAATCCTTGTCAAGCATATCCACACCAAATGATTATAACAATATACTCAAACACATATAAGCCATTTTCGCATGGCTATCCAAAATTTATACAAGTCCAAAGGATCCACGACCCACAACAAACGGGTAGTCCTATACATGCCATTTCGAAGTTCAACCAAAATTGTACCAAAAGGGGGCTTTGATAGTGTGGGCGACTTTGACCTCAAGATCCCGAGTCCGATAGCTGGAGAACCAAATCTATAAAACAGAGGAGCAATGAAACGGAGTAAGCAATTTATGCTTAGTAAGTTTTGAGCAAGGAATTCCAGCACAACAAAAGTATAGCATTCATATAGCTAAACGGATAATTTCATATGCACAAATTTACGATATCGTACTTGCTTCACATTATCAACCCTTATGTACATACACAAAAGATCAACTCAGCCAAAGGCCGGTAGCTCGTTTATCAACTGAGCGAATACTTATTTGTAAGGGCTCAACAAAATTCAAGCACATACGAAACATACCTCAATGTTGGGATGTTTCGAGAGTATTAACTGGAATTTTACAGCAAGTTCATTCATTCCCAAATCACGTACCTTCGGAATTTAACCGGATATAGCCCTTGTTCAAATGCCTTCGGGACATAGCCCGGTTATAGTAATTCGCACAAATGCCTTCGGGACTTAACCTGGATTTAGTAACTCGCACAAATGCCTTCGGGCTTAGCCCGGAATTAGTATCTCGCACAAATGCCTTCGGGCTTAGCCCGGAATTAGTATCTCGTACAAATGCCTTCGGATCTTGGTCCGGATATTGTCACTTAGCACAAAGCCTTCGGGACTTAGCCCGGACATCATTCAAATAACCATGCACATTTAACAATAAATCATGGCCCATTCGTATTTCATTTTCGTTAGCAAAACTCAAACACAAGACATTTATCATTCTTGCAAATTCGGCTCAATAGCCACACAAAGAGCATGATTTTAATTTGCTTAAAACATGATCTAATCACATCATAATTTAAGCTCTTTTACTCAAGAACTTACCTCGGGTGTTGTCGAACGATTCCGATAGCTATTCGACCACTTTTTCCTTCCCTTTATCGGATTTAGTTCCCCTTTGCTCTTGAGCTTAATTAAACAAATAAATTGATTTAATCATTTGAGCATCGAAAAGAGGAACACAAGGCACTTAGCCCATATTTATACATTAGACATTAAAGTCACATATGTACGAAATCATGAATCAAACTCAACATTTTAGCTAATTTTTCCCCCTTGGCCGAATATGCATGTCTATTTTGGGGCCGATTTCAACACTTAATACATTCTACAAGTATGGTCACTTGTATTGACTAAACACCCTTTTGTTTCAAGTTCAAAACTTGGCTAATACACACATATACACACTAGTAAAGCATCCTCTCCCTTTCCATCAATTTAACACATGCATTGCTCATTAACATGCAAAATTTATATTCGGCCTTAGCACACAACTTGCTAGCCGATTCTTCTCCATTTAGCAACCAATGCACATATGTGCTCACTCAAAAATGCTAAAAAGGAGGTTCAAGAATCATCAAGCCACCATCACATGCATCATTAACAAGCTTCATATTTAGCATGCAATGGCATTAACACAAACTCCACCTAGGCCGAATCTTAACTCATCCTCATGCCTCATCACCACAACATCAAACATCAACCAAGAATGATGCATCCATGGCCGAGTGTCATTTCCATCACATAGCAAGATTTAGACCATGGGCTAGGTAGAACTCAAGCTAACAACTAAAACATGCATGCATCTCATGGAACATCATCAAACATACCTTAGCCTAGCTACATGCATGGCCGAACCTCTTCAACCTTTCTTCTTCCTTCCTCCTTAAAATTTTTGGCCAAGGATGAACCAAAGGATGAGCATTTTTTTTTCTTTGTTTTTTTCTTTCTAGTTTCGGCTAAATGAAGATGAGAAAGGATGAACAAAAATTTTCTCCTTTCTTTTCTTTAGCTCACGGCAATGGGGGGGGGAAAACAACTACACACATTTTTTTTTGTATTCATCATACTCCTTTTCATTATTTTATGCTCATGCCCCTTATTTTATATTTTTTTCCTACATACCTCACTAGGCCAACATGTTCCCAACATGTTTCCACCCATAGCATGGCCAACCACTAGCTCAAATTTTGGGTAATTTGACATGCAAACCCATCATTTTCACAACATGCATTAATAGACCATTTTAAATTAGCCTATCATATTTTCACCATGTCTCATATCAATCCCTATTTAATAATTTCTCATGCAATTGGCAAAATTGGAGAATGAAACTTCCACATACTCATGTACACACATAATAAGCATAGAATATGGAAATCAATTATTTTTATGACTCGGTTTTGTGGTCCCGAAACCACTTCCCGACTAGGGTCAATTTTGGGCTGTCACATGATATGTTTAAAAGTGTACATACATGATGTTTATAGACTTGGTTAAGTCATATCAATGTGTATTAACGAATGAATAAGAGCACTATGTATGTGAATAATTAGAGGCACTGTGTGTGTGCGAATTCCTTTAACCGAGCACTATGAGTGCGAGATCGGTCAGTGGGCACTAAGTGTGTGAAGTGGAATTCATGTAAGACCTCGTTTGGGACGAAGGCATTGATTTGAGATAGTGTGTAAGACCATGTCTAGGACATGGCATCGGCTCGATATGTGAGAATATGTAAGACCATATCTAGGATATGGCATTGTAAGAGCTATATGTGCTATTGCTGAATGGACACTATTTTGTTAATCTTGTTCAAGAAATTATTTTGATTAAGTTTCGACATTCGAAAGTTTGAAAGAATTTTTGATGAATGTTGATAATTTTGGATATACGAGTTATGCGCTAGAATAAATCTCATGCTAGTGTATTATATTAGGCTTTATGCCTATTCGACTGTATACGGGTAACGTTAACTATGATTGAATGTGCTAAATGAACTAAATGTTTAGGTACGTGGAAGTTGACTTTTCTTTTGGAAATGAGTTAAGTTGAATATTGAGATGTGATAAAGTTATAAAGGATATTTATTGGGATGTTTGAGTATATGTGTACTTTCGGTTAGGTTACAGCTTATTCATGAATGAAAATGTGGGTTGATGATGTGAATTATACATGTTAATATGTGCTTAATATGTGTTTGAAATGCATTTGTGAATTAAGTTAAGTGATTATTGCTTATGAAATCAAGAAAATGAGATATTTGTGCATACCTGTAGAAATGTTTATGTATTTGTTTTAAGATAAGAAAATGATTTTATAGATCGATGCGAAATCAATAATGAATTACAATTGCCATCGATGAGCTAATGTTTATATGAATATAATTCAATAAGAGGACGTTGTCCTAAACTATGCATCGGTGGAAATTTTCGGGGACGAAAATCCCTAAAGGGGGGGAGAGTTGTGACACCCCTAATTTGACCCTAGTCGGAAAGCGGTTTCGGGACCGCTAAACCGAGTAACCAAATTATTTGAACATGATATTTATTGTCTAAAATAAATGTGTGAAAATTTTAAGCTTCGATTTAGTAAATTTCATGTGAATTTAGTCAATAGGACTTATGTGTGACATTTTTGAAATGTGATAGATCAAAACATAAGGACCTATTAGTGCATGTTGAAAAAGGGGGGACTTGCATGTCAATTTTCCCCCCCATCTAGTAGTGGCCGGCCATGACATTAGGATGGACAAAGGGTGATGGGCAAAACATGTCATAGACATGTTGTGTTGGTGCATCATGGGAGGAAACAATAAAATAAAGAGCATGGGCAATAAAATATTAGTGTTAGTAGGATGAGAAACAAAAAAAAAAGAAAGGATATGTGTGATTGTCCCCCCCTTTGCCGTGAGTTGAAGGAAAGAAAAACAAAAAAAAAAGTGTTCATCCTTTGGTTCATCCTTGGCCGAAAATTTTAAGGAGGAAGGAAGAAGAAAGATTGAAGAGGTTCGGCCATGCATGTAACTAGGCTAAGGTATGTTTGATGATGTTCCATGAGATGCATGCATGTTTTAGTTGTTAGCTTGAGTTCTACCTAGCCCATGGTCTAAATCTTGCTATGTGATGGAAATGACACTCGGCCATGGATGCATCATTCTTGCTTGGTGTTGATGTTGTGTTGGTGAGATATCAAGTTATTTTTGTGACCAAGTTGAGATTTGAATTTTTGAAATGAGTAAGGTTTTCGGTTATGTTGTTTTGTATGAGTAATGGATTGTTGAGTTCATGCTATTATGAATAAAATGGGAGTCGAACACGAGGTGTTAACAGACTTTAAGCCCCTTTAAAAAAAATTTCCCAGACACTGCCAATCTGCGTACTAGTCGCTTTAAAAATCATATCTTGAGTTTCACAACTCGGAATCCAGTTCCATAAATTTTCCCCTGAAACTAGACTCATATACCCATCTACATATTTTTTTTAGAATTTTGGTTGGGACAATTAGTACAGTTTATTAGTAAAAGTCTCCCATGTTACAGGGATCGACTACCCTGACCTTTGCGCATTACGACTTGGATATCTCCCTGTACAGGGCTTCAATACTGATGTCGTTTGTTTCTATAGAAACTAGACTCAGAGAGGAATCTATCCATATATGGTATGACTCCTAATTATCTCTGGTTAATTTATAATGAATTTCCAAAGTCGGAATAGGAAATCCAGAAACCGTTCTGGCCCTGTCTCACGAGAACCTGAATATCTCTTAACATACTGTCCGTATGATTCTTTCGTTACTTTCCTATGAAAGTAGATTCATCAAGGTTTGTTTACATAATTTATTCACTATTTAATTCCCTTCCTACTATTTTTTAGTGATTTTCCAAATCTACATCACTGCTGCTGTCAGCATCTGCCTTTAAGGTAGACTTTACCTATTTCATGGTTTCCATGACTCAACTAGCCCTTTTTGCATAAATAGCACAATTTATGGAAGTGATTAACCATCCCCATGGCCAATCCTTGTCAAGCATATCCACACCAAATGATTATAACAATATACTCAAACACATATAAGCCATTTTCGCATGGCTATCCAAAATTTATACAAGTCCAAAGGATCCACGACCCACAACAAACGGGTAGTCCTATACATGCCATTTCGAAGTTCAACCAAAATTGTACCAAAAGGGGGCTTTGATAGTGTGGGCGACTTTGACCTCAAGATCCCGAGTCCGATAGCTGGAGAACCAAATCTATAAAACAGAGGAGCAATGAAACGGAGTAAGCAATTTATGCTTAGTAAGTTTTGAGCAAGGAATTCCAGCACAACAAAAGTATAGCATTCATATAGCTAAACGGATAATTTCATATGCACAAATTTACGATATCGTACTTGCTTCACATTATCAACCCTTATGTACATACACAAAAGATCAACTCAGCCAAAGGCCGGTAGCTCGTTTATCAACTGAGCGAATACTTATTTGTAAGGGCTCAACAAAATTCAAGCACATACGAAACATACCTCAATGTTGGGATGTTTCGAGAGTATTAACTGGAATTTTACAGCAAGTTCATTCATTCCCAAATCACGTACCTTCGGAATTTAACCGGATATAGCCCTTGTTCAAATGCCTTCGGGACATAGCCCGGTTATAGTAATTCGCACAAATGCCTTCGGGACTTAACCTGGATTTAGTAACTCGCACAAATGCCTTCGGGCTTAGCCCGGAATTAGTATCTCGCACAAATGCCTTCGGGCTTAGCCCGGAATTAGTATCTCGTACAAATGCCTTCGGATCTTGGTCCGGATATTGTCACTTAGCACAAAGCCTTCGGGACTTAGCCCGGACATCATTCAAATAACCATGCACATTTAACAATAAATCATGGCCCATTCGTATTTCATTTTCGTTAGCAAAACTCAAACACAAGACATTTATCATTCTTGCAAATTCGGCTCAATAGCCACACAAAGAGCATGATTTTAATTTGCTTAAAACATGATCTAATCACATCATAATTTAAGCTCTTTTACTCAAGAACTTACCTCGGGTGTTGTCGAACGATTCCGATAGCTATTCGACCACTTTTTCCTTCCCTTTATCGGATTTAGTTCCCCTTTGCTCTTGAGCTTAATTAAACAAATAAATTGATTTAATCATTTGAGCATCGAAAAGAGGAACACAAGGCACTTAGCCCATATTTATACATTAGACATTAAAGTCACATATGTACGAAATCATGAATCAAACTCAACATTTTAGCTAATTTTTCCCCCTTGGCCGAATATGCATGTCTATTTTGGGGCCGATTTCAACACTTAATACATTCTACAAGTATGGTCACTTGTATTGACTAAACACCCTTTTGTTTCAAGTTCAAAACTTGGCTAATACACACATATACACACTAGTAAAGCATCCTCTCCCTTTCCATCAATTTAACACATGCATTGCTCATTAACATGCAAAATTTATATTCGGCCTTAGCACACAACTTGCTAGCCGATTCTTCTCCATTTAGCAACCAATGCACATATGTGCTCACTCAAAAATGCTAAAAAGGAGGTTCAAGAATCATCAAGCCACCATCACATGCATCATTAACAAGCTTCATATTTAGCATGCAATGGCATTAACACAAACTCCACCTAGGCCGAATCTTAACTCATCCTCATGCCTCATCACCACAACATCAAACATCAACCAAGAATGATGCATCCATGGCCGAGTGTCATTTCCATCACATAGCAAGATTTAGACCATGGGCTAGGTAGAACTCAAGCTAACAACTAAAACATGCATGCATCTCATGGAACATCATCAAACATACCTTAGCCTAGCTACATGCATGGCCGAACCTCTTCAACCTTTCTTCTTCCTTCCTCCTTAAAATTTTTGGCCAAGGATGAACCAAAGGATGAGCATTTTTTTTTCTTTGTTTTTTTCTTTCTAGTTTCGGCTAAATGAAGATGAGAAAGGATGAACAAAAATTTTCTCCTTTCTTTTCTTTAGCTCACGGCAATGGGGGGGGAAAACAACTACACACATTTTTTTTGTATTCATCATACTCCTTTTCATTATTTTATGCTCATGCCCCTTATTTTATATTTTTTTCCTACATACCTCACTAGGCCAACATGTTCCCAACATGTTTCCACCCATAGCATGGCCAACCACTAGCTCAAATTTTGGGTAATTTGACATGCAAACCCATCATTTTCACAACATGCATTAATAGACCATTTTAAATTAGCCTATCATATTTTCACCATGTCTCATATCAATCCCTATTTAATAATTTCTCATGCAATTGGCAAAATTGGAGAATGAAACTTCCACATACTCATGTACACACATAATAAGCATAGAATATGGAAATCAATTATTTTTATGACTCGGTTTTGTGGTCCCGAAACCACTTCCCGACTAGGGTCAATTTTGGGCTGTCACATGATATGTTTAAAAGTGTACATACATGATGTTTATAGACTTGGTTAAGTCATATCAATGTGTATTAACGAATGAATAAGAGCACTATGTATGTGAATAATTAGAGGCACTGTGTGTGTGCGAATTCCTTTAACCGAGCACTATGAGTGCGAGATCGGTCAGTGGGCACTAAGTGTGTGAAGTGGAATTCATGTAAGACCTCGTTTGGGACGAAGGCATTGATTTGAGATAGTGTGTAAGACCATGTCTAGGACATGGCATCGGCTCGATATGTGAGAATATGTAAGACCATATCTAGGATATGGCATTGTAAGAGCTATATGTGCTATTGCTGAATGGACACTATTTTGTTAATCTTGTTCAAGAAATTATTTTGATTAAGTTTCGACATTCGAAAGTTTGAAAGAATTTTTGATGAATGTTGATAATTTTGGATATACGAGTTATGCGCTAGAATAAATCTCATGCTAGTGTATTATATTAGGCTTTATGCCTATTCGACTGTATACGGGTAACGTTAACTATGATTGAATGTGCTAAATGAACTAAATGTTTAGGTACGTGGAAGTTGACTTTTCTTTTGGAAATGAGTTAAGTTGAATATTGAGATGTGATAAAGTTATAAAGGATATTTATTGGGATGTTTGAGTATATGTGTACTTTCGGTTAGGTTACAGCTTATTCATGAATGAAAATGTGGGTTGATGATGTGAATTATACATGTTAATATGTGCTTAATATGTGTTTGAAATGCATTTGTGAATTAAGTTAAGTGATTATTGCTTATGAAATCAAGAAAATGAGATATTTGTGCATACCTGTAGAAATGTTTATGTATTTGTTTTAAGATAAGAAAATGATTTTATAGATCGATGCGAAATCAATAATGAATTACAATTGCCATCGATGAGCTAATGTTTATATGAATATAATTCAATAAGAGGACGTTGTCCTAAACTATGCATCGGTGGAAATTTTCGGGGACGAAAATCCCTAAAGGGGGGAGAGTTGTGACACCCCTAATTTGACCCTAGTCGGAAAGCGGTTTCGGGACCGCTAAACCGAGTAACCAAATTATTTGAACATGATATTTATTGTCTAAAATAAATGTGTGAAAATTTTAAGCTTCGATTTAGTAAATTTCATGTGAATTTAGTCAATAGGACTTATGTGTGACATTTTTGAAATGTGATAGATCAAAACATAAGGACCTATTAGTGCATGTTGAAAAAGGGGGACTTGCATGTCAATTTTCCCCCCATCTAGTAGTGGCCGGCCATGACATTAGGATGGACAAAGGGTGATGGGCAAAACATGTCATAGACATGTTGTGTTGGTGCATCATGGGAGGAAACAATAAAATAAAGAGCATGGGCAATAAAATATTAGTGTTAGTAGGATGAGAAACAAAAAAAAAAGAAAGGATATGTGTGATTGTCCCCCCCCTTTGCCGTGAGTTGAAGGAAAGAAAAACAAAAAAAAAAGTGTTCATCCTTTGGTTCATCCTTGGCCGAAAATTTTAAGGAGGAAGGAAGAAGAAAGATTGAAGAGGTTCGGCCATGCATGTAACTAGGCTAAGGTATGTTTGATGATGTTCCATGAGATGCATGCATGTTTTAGTTGTTAGCTTGAGTTCTACCTAGCCCATGGTCTAAATCTTGCTATGTGATGGAAATGACACTCGGCCATGGATGCATCATTCTTGCTTGGTGTTGATGTTGTGTTGGTGAGATATCAAGTTATTTTTGTGACCAAGTTGAGATTTGAATTTTTGAAATGAGTAAGGTTTTCGGTTATGTTGTTTTGTATGAGTAATGGATTGTTGAGTTCATGCTATTATGAATAAAATGGATTAAGAGAGACTTGAGATAATTAAATATGCATGTTGGTGGTAAGATGAGCATTCGGTTTTTATCATGGAAGCATAGGAAGCTTGTTAAAGTTGAATTTTAGAAAAGTTAAATGTGTGTGTGCTTGTGCTAGTGCCGAATGTGCCTAGGGTGATTTAGCATTGAGTTTGGTGTTATATGAATTGAGTTTTATGGTTTTGGATTTTAAATGTTGATAAATACTTTGAATAATATATATATGTGGCTTTGAAATGTGAAACTCGGCCAAGTGGTTATAAGCATGATTTTAGAGATTCAATGATATTCGGCCGATTTGAATAATTCATGGCACCCCAAGCAAATTAGTTTTAGATGTTAATAAATATTGAAATTATTTAAAAGCATATTACCGAATGTGATTTTAGTCAATGATTCGGTTATGAGTGCTGATTTGTTTTATAATTAGCCGAATGTGTATATGTATACTATGAGGTAGTTTAGCTTAAAGAAAATTAAGGTGCTCGGAAGGTGATTGTCGTGGATACTTTAAGTAATGAAATTTAATTTCTGTTATGTAAAGTGACGACATTGCTATTTGCAAATTTGAAGTTAAAAATTGTTGATTGAGCATCAAGAGCTTATGGAAACAAAGTCGGATCGTGGAAAAAGGGAAATTGGTCGAATAGTCGGAATTGACGTACATTAGCGATCGAGGTAAGTTTTAAGTATTAAAGCCTATAATGTGATTGAGTATGATATGTTAAGCACATATTAAAAGAATCATAACTCTATTGTAAATTTTTATGCATATAGCCTAATGGCTATTATGAAGTATAGGTAAGTTATTGATATGATATGTTGCCAAATGGATATGATATTATGAAGTGCTAAAAGGATATGTCAGAAGAATAAAATTGTGATAAACCTGCTCAGGACAGCAGCAGTAACATGAATTTAGAAAAACACCATAAATTTATGGATTTGAATTAGAGGCTGAATGAGACATGAAATTAAAGCTTAATGAGTCTAGTTTCTTATAAAAGAAACCGTATAAGCAAAGGGATTTCCGATGATGAGATACTTAAAGTTGTGTGAGACAGCGCAGAATGACACTGTAATCCTCTATTCTGTTTTTAGAAAATCATTATAAATTGTAAAAAAATGGTTATAAGATAAAATTTATATGCTTAGACTCCTTAATGAGTCTAGTTTCAAATTAAATCAAATACAACACACTTTGAATTCTGTAAAATGAGAAATCTGATTCGTAGTGAAGAGTGGTCAGATTAGTCAAACAGTGAAACAGCGGAAACTTTAAGAAAAATCTGGTATTGATTGGCCAAACCTAAAATTCTGGAAATTTTATGGATGGACGATATACGAGTCTATATTCAGGAAAAATTAACGGAAAGTGATTTGGAGTTTTGTAGCTCCAGTTATAAATGATTTAGTGACTATTGCTCAAGAAAAACAGCTTGTGCTGAATTTGAGATTGTGTTGTAAACCTTGATAAACTTGTTCTAGTTGCTCATAAGCTATCGATTAAACCCATACGTGAATTATAAATTGTGATATTGGAAAATGATAGATGTAGATTCAGCCAAGAAAGTGTATATATGTGATAAGGCCTAATGGCCGATGTGATGAATGTGAAAGTGTATATGTGTGATAAGGCCTAATAGCCGATGTGATGAATGTGAAAGTGTATATGTGTGATAAGGCCTAATGGCCGATGTGATGAATGTGAAAGTGTATATATGTGATAAGGCCTAATGGCCGAAAGTGTATATATGTGATAAGGCCTAATGGCCGATGTGATGAATGTGAAAGTGGTATATGTGTGATAAGGCCTAATAGCCGATGTGATGAATGTGAAAGTGTATATGTGTGATAAGGCCTAATAGCCGATGTGATGAATGTGAAAGTGTATATATGTGATAAGTCCTAATGGCCGATGTGATGAATGTGAAAGTGTATATGTGTGATAAGGCCTAATAGCCGATGTGATGAATGTGAAAGTGTATATGTGTGATAAGGCCTAATAGCCGATGTGATGAATGTGAAAGTGTATATATGTGATAAGGCCTAATAGCCGATGTGATGAATGTGAAAGTGTATATATGTGATAAGGCCTAATAGCCGATGTGATGAATGTGAAAGTGTATATATGTCATAAGGCCTAATGGCCGATGTGATGAATGTGAAAGTGTAAATATGTGATAAGGCCTAATGGCCGATGTGATGAATGTGAAAGTGTATATATGTGACAGGGCCGAGTGGCCAACGTGATGGATGTGAAAGTGCATAAATGTGATAAATCCCAAAGGGCATTTGTGTCAGTACTATATCCGGGTTAAAACCCCGCAGGCTTTATGCGATAATATTATCACTGATTAATGTCCGTAAGCTTCGTGCTCGTACTATATCCGAGCTCTAAAGACCCGATGACTACGTGTGGGAATTTTGTCCGGGTAAGACCCGATAACTTCGTGTGGAGATTATGTCCGGGTACGACTTCGTAATAAGAATTGCTTATAAATTTATTCAATGCGAAAGGTTAAACAGGTATGTACTCCAAGCTTATATGTGAGTTTGATTTGCACTAAATCATAAGGTAGTTATGTGATGCATACGAGAGCAATCTATGAGACTATTCCTATGATTATGTGACATCGGATCAGTGTGAGAGGTGATGTGAAATCATACGATATATCTATGTCACATGAGCTCACTTTTATGTGAAAGTTTATCTGCCTATTGTATATGATGAGATGTGCATATTCGGTAAAGGGATGGTATGCCCGAAGGAAGAGTGAAATAAAAATACGAACAACTATGTTATAATTTGATTGTTATTTGTTGACACTGCTTAAAACTTACTAAGCATTGTAATGCTTACTCCGTTTACTCTGTTTCCTCTATTTTATAGATCTCATTGCGAAGCTACAGGCTCGGGGATCGTCAGCAACTAGTCATACTATCACTATCCACTGTTTGGTACTGCTATGTTTTGGATTATCTTATGGCATGTATAAAATAGACTAGTGGCGAAAGAATATTTTGGTTAATGTATATAGCCATGCGAAAATGGCTTATATATGTTTGAGCATAATGTTATAATCATTTGGTATGGAATGGTTAATCACTATCATAATTTGTGCTATTTATGCTAAAAGGGCTAGTTGAATCATGGAAACTATGAAATAGGTAAAGTCTACCTTAAAGGCAGATGCTGGCAGCAGCAGTGATGTAGATTTGGAAAATCACTAAAATAGTAGGATTGGAATTAAATAGTGAATAAATTATGTAAACGAACCTTGATGAATCTATTTTCATAGGAAAGTAACGAAATGATCATATGGACAGTATGTTAAGAGATATTAAGGTTCTCGTGAGACAGTGCGAGAACGGTTTCTGGATTCCCTGTTCCAACTTTGGAAATTCATTATAAATTAACCAGAGATAATTAGGAGTCATTCCATACATGTATAGATTCCTCTCTGAGTCTAGTTTCTATAGAAACAAACGGTATCAGTATTGAAGCTCTGTGCAGGGAGATATCCAAGTTGTAATGCGCAAAGGTCAGTGTAGTCGATGCCTGTAACATGGGAGACTTTGACTAATAAACTGTACTAATTGGCCTGACCAAAAATTCTAGAAAACAATATGTAGATGGGAATATGAGTCTAGTTTCAGGGAAAAATTACGAAACTGATTTTCGAGTTGTTAAACTCAAGATATGATTTTTAAGGTGACAGTGTCGCAGTTAGCCAACTGCCTGGAAAATTTTAAAATGGACTGCGATAGTAAGCGAATTTAGTCTGTGAACCCCTCGTGTCCGACTCCGGCAACGGTCTCGGGTACGGGGTGTTACACAAGGCCTGGACACACGCTCGTGTCCCTGGCCATGTTGGTCGTGTGACACACACGGCCTAACACACGGCCGTGTAGCGTCAAAGGCCATGTTTCCTAGTATTCGCAAATTGCAGAAATTTGGGTTTTTGGTTACCCACCTAATACAAATTCAATGTAGAAGTAGCTAGAGTGATTCCAACACTGATAATCGAACTAAAATTTTGCATACCTTAAGTCGTAGAGAGAACGTTAAACTTGAGACCTTCATCTAACAAAGAGTTACGCAAGTTAATGTTTTCCTCACAGAAAATAAATTACAACCCCGTCCAACAACAAACTCATGCTGGAACTTGACAAAGAATACTTACACTACTGATTATAGATGAACAGCGCAAGGAAGTTAGAAGAATCGATTCCATAACGATTCAACAGAAAATCGTCGGTGGAAGAACTAGACAAATAAAAGAGAAGAGAAAAGAATGATAGTCAAGAACAAAAAGAACAGAAAAAATATAGCAGAAAAAAAAGAAGTTGAGAGACTTAGATCAGTTTAAAACCTAACAAAACTACCTCACGAGGTAGCAAAATAAAAACATTTTCATATTGCTTTCACGGAGATCTGAACACAAGACCAGAGGGTATACAAAAACTTAACCATTAAACCAACAGACTCATTCTTGTTATCATTTGATCGAAAATAACTTATAACCTATATGTTCAAAGATAGAGTTTAGTCAAAATAGCAAAATTTCAAAAGATGGATTCGAACCCAAAACCTCGCATACATACCAGAACATTTAACCATTGAACCAAATCAAATTCACTTGTGAAAATTTCAAAATCCAAACTTAAACTCAGAACGTAACCACTCTAGGTTTCAAAACTCAATTTCTTCTAACCCGATTTTTGGGATGTTACATTTTATCTTCTTTGGAGGGGTTTTACCATGTTAAATTTGTGTATTTAATTTCTCAATTTCTTCTGCTTTTTTTATTTGTTCGTTGCTTAATCGAGTCGATCCCCAACAATAAGATAAGTAGGTAGGTAGCTCCGTATCACAATATTAAGTTGATTTTATTTTATTGAAAATTTGAAAAAAAAAATTAAATGAGATATTCAAATTACCATGTTTGTCTTTCATTCAAAACTATCTAAAATAAAAGCATGAGTTTGAAAAAACTTTTGAATCAATAAAAATATCATTGTTTTTTATCTTATTACTAAATTGACATCTTAAAATCTTAAAATGTTAAAATAATTAATTTATAATTTATAATCATTGTATTTATCATTACCATTGATTAAATAATAATATCTAATTATAATTAATTTATAATTAATAGTTAGCTAAAAGAATATTAATATATAAGCCCAACTTAAAATTTAATATATTTTAGGTTTAATAGTTAATTTATAATTTAAATATTAAAAAGATGTTGACGTAAAGCTCAACTTGTAATTTAATATTTTATATTTAATAGTTAAATTTATAATTTAAGTATTAAAAAATGTCTAAGTGAAGCTGAACTTATAATTTAATAATTTAGATTTAATAAATAAATTTATAATTTAAGTATGGTAGATCAATTTAAAAAAATTATTTAAATTTGAGTTTTAATTTGAATAAAATTTTAAGCACGAAATAGATAAAACATTTTATCTATTAATTATCATATATACCAATTAAAAGGTAAGTTCAACTCTATAAATAATATTCAATAGTTAAGCATATTCAATCAAATAACAATTAAGGAAAATTGTTGGTAAAACATGAGTAACATATTCAACTTGTGCTAATATAATATGTATTCTTTACATAAAGTTACAAGTAATCAAACATATATATAATTGAATGTATATATATTGCATTAGTGGTGATTGTTGAAAAGAATGTATGCTATTACTTTTTTGATTTGAACATGTAACGTAAGTTGTTAGTAAGTGTATAAAGGTTTCATTATGATCTTGGATGAGTTATATTTGATATTATCAAGTGAACCATATTGAATTATGTTATAAGGTTAAATGACATTGGAAAAGTCATATTAACGATGTCGAATAGAGATACAAGAATTGTGACACCCCATATCCGTAACCCATGCCGAAGTAGAATACGAGGCATTACCTAACTAGATCTCATGCACACAAACATTCACATGTCACCCAGACTTCGTCCAATTTAAAAATTTTTCAATTTCTACTTTAAACCTCTTGTGATGGGCCTACGAGCCCCTAATCGACCATTGTGAACTATTCGGGATCAACCCGGGCCCTTAAACCATCTATAGAAAATTTGATTTTGAAACAACGCGCACGCCTGTGTGGAAAGACTACACGCCCGTTTGGCCATTTCAACATGGGCATGTTGATAGCCCGTGTGGCACACACGGCCTAAGCAATACAGGGGCACGCCCATGTCCTCCACCCGTGTGGAATTAATTCTAATTGTACACCTCTAGGGGTTTTCACACAGCCTGGCACACGCCCATGTCCCTGGCACGTGTGCTTCACACGGCCATGACACGTCCGTGTCCTAGCCCGTGTGTAAAAACATGGACATTCTGTTTCTGACGTCAGCATCCTCAAAATGCCAAATGGCCAAGGCACACGCCCATGTGCTAGGCCGTGTCCATCACAAAGCTGAGACACACGGTCGTGTCTCTGCCCGTTTGTTTACTATCATGCATACTGACTTGGAATTTATATGTACATGGGACACATGATCGGACCACACGCCCGTAGGGCAGACCGTGTGTCACACACTGCCTAGACACACGGCCTTGTGTCTACCCGTGCGGACAATATAAGGCTATTTACCAATCCTATTTGTCACCCTTACTTACACAACCTACACAAAGACTACCAAACCAATAAAAAGATAACTTATTTAAACCAATCAGCCATAATAGGCAACATTCCAACAATGCATTTTATTCATCTATGAAAATACATCCTTACATATAGATCAACATGAATATTTGCCATCATTCAAGGCTTAATACAAAATGAAGGGTTTCCAACCCAAGCCAACACATTTGGCCCGTTCTCAATGACACAAAAATAGTAAATTCTAAGCCCTATACATGCCATATTCAAAAATATCAATCAAACTATACCGAATGTTTCAATTGATAGTGTGATTGACATCTCTGACTTCAATTAATCCTTGAGCTAGATAGGTGGCACTATAAGAAAATGGAAAAGGAGATGGAGTAAGCATAAAACTTAGTAAGTTGCATATAAATAATTATACAAAAATACTTTACCATTCATCAACAAATATCATAATACACAAGTGGGCATAAGCAAAACTTACTCATCAATATTCAATACACATCATATAGAATATAATGTGGCTCACATTTTATACATATCAAAATAGGTACCTGTAGCACTCACAATACAGTTATACTTTCCTCATTAACTAGAAACCAAAACTTTCACCATTGAACCACTCAGAATGCTATCGGATATCCCGTAGCCTCAAACGTGGAGTAAGGTGCCGATGCCATGTCCCGGATATGGTCTTACACTGACTATCATCTCGTAGCTGGTGCATGTCCCAGACATGTCTTACACTGGCTTACGTCTCGAGGCCGATGCAGGTCCTAGACATGTCTTACACTAGCACTCGTCTCGATGCCCATACCATGTCCCATGTCCTAGACATGGTCTTACACTGGCTCTCGTAATGTGGCCGATGCATATCCCAGACATATCTTACAATAGCTCACAATAACCCCTATGTCATGGCATGAATATCCGATTTATTTTCTAGGTTCAAACGGGAACTCTACTGTAACAGTCTGGTTTTGACCCTAGTCAGAATAGTGGTTTTTGGACCACAAATCCGAGTTGAAAAATATTTTAATATTATTTTCTGTGTCTGCGGTATGTGAATTTATATCTGTGAAATTTCTGTGATTTAAATTATCTGTTTCTGTGTTTAATTACGAAAAAGGACTTAGCCGCGTAAAATGAAAAAGTTGCATGCTAATTGTTAAAGTGCTGATTTGACTTGGCTTTATAAAGGAAAGGTATTTATGATGCAATTGGACCATCGTATTAATGCATGGACAATTATGAACATTAATTAGTAAAAATTCAATGATATATGCCATGGGCAAAATGGTAAAAGATGGATATAATGTTTATTATAATAAAACAGAGCACACAAATGACTATTTTCACTTTGTTCTTGTCAAAATTCAAAAAGAAAGAAAAGAAATATAAGCATTTAGGGTTCGGCTAGATTAAAGCTCAATTAAGGTATGCGTTTTCGTTCATTTTAGATAATTTCTATGTTTCTGTAATCGTTGCTTCGTGTTCTTCAAAGCCCATGTCTGAATTTTTATTTTTGTTAAAGATTTGATGAAATGCCATTGTTGATATCATGAGCTTTTTGATGTTCTTGGATGAATTATGAAGGCTAGGTAGATGATTTATAAGTTTTGTTTTTAAATTTTTATGAAATTGAGCTATTTGGGTTAAATTTTGAAAATGAGGTTTTGAAGGACTAAATTTTGAATTAAACATGTTGTATGGGCTTATATAGAAGCCATGAAAATTCATCTAGTCATTGTTGCAAAGAAATTTTGCATATTGTTGATTTTGTGAAAAATAGACTAAATTATCAAAGTGTGAAAATGTAAGGGTTAAAGTGAAAAGTGCCCAAAATATGTGTATATGGATGAAATTGAATGAAATGAATGATTGAATGGTTGAATTTGTATTGTATTAGATCAAGAACAAAGAAAATCGGACTTAGATCGAGGGAAGTCCAAAGTATTCGAATAGTCGACTCATTTTCGTCTGAAATCCGGTCAAGGTAAGTCAAACTACACTTATGTGTTAAGTTGATTAAATTTTGTGTTTATAACTTGTTATCTACATTGGACGACCTTGAAAGCCTGATAGAAGAATGTTGGTATTAATCTGAATTATCGTGTAAGACCGTGTCTGGGACACAGGCATCGATTTGAAATTTACGTGTAAGACCATGTCTGGGACATCGGCATTGTATCTGATTTCGTATAAGACCTTGTCTGGGACAGAGGTATCGATACTGAATTACATGTAAGACCATGTCTGGGACGTTGGCATTCTAGTCGTTTATGAACATTTGTATCGTTTCTAAACCATTTGATGACAAAGTATGAGATATGAAAATGAACATGTGAAATATGTAGTCTATATAGGTATGTTTGTATCGTACTTAATTTTTGAATATGAAAGACTCTGTTTCTGTGAAGTAGCTTCGGAATCATGGACATGAATATGATATGGATACAAGCAAATGTGCATGGTTAAGTTTATGAACAACTCTAGGAAATGGCTATGAATTCTTATTGTTGTTTTGAACTACATATATATGCTTTAGTAATTAGACCATTTGTGTTTGGCTTACTAAGCTCTTCGTAGCTTACTTTGTGTGATTTCTATCTGTATATCAGTTGTCATAGCTACTGAAGGGTCAGGGATAGTCGAGGATCATCACCACACTATCGAACTCATTTTGGTGCTCTTGAAGTGTAAATATTGCTAAGTATGACATGTATAGGCTAGAATGTCTATGTATTAAGTTTAGAATTGTATTAAAGTTATGCCATTTGAATTGGCTAGCAAATGATGAGTTTGAGCAAGGTTTTGATGTATGTTTTGTAATGTGCTATGTTCTAATATGAATTAGTCATCTTTAAGCATGGAATTGGTTGAAAATGTTAGTATGAATGTTTTATATTGTTGCTTGTAGGATTGGACCCAAAAAGGGTTGGCAAATTGGCTTAAACCAAGCCTACATTGTACCACACAGCCAGGGAACACGGGCATGTCTTGTAGCCGTGTGAAAAAGTCAGTAGCTAGCTAAATTTTACACGGTCATGGCACACGGCCGTGTCTGTTGGCCGTGTTAAAAAGTTAGTATAGGACCTTTTTGTTTGCATGGTTAGAGCACATGGGCGTGCCTTGTGCCCGTGTGAGTCACACGGCCTAGTCACACGGGCGTGTCACTTTGTCAGTTTTGAAAAGTTTGATTAAGTTTTGAAAATTTTGAATAGGTTCAGTTTAGTCCCGACCTTCCCTAAATGTATGTTTTAGGTCTCGTAGATCATTTTAATGGATGAATTATTGATGAATGCAAATGTATTAATGTTATATGACATCTTTGAAGTTGTGTTGTTCAAAAATGCTCTGTCTGCTCGATGACACCCCTTACCTATTCCAGCAATGACTACGGGATAGGGGTGTTACATTTTATTGGTATCAGAGCTATGGTTTAGTCGGTTCTAGGACTACCATAGCGTGTGTGAGTCTAGCTATATATGCCATATGTCTGAAACTGTGATAGTGTGATGAGTCCTGGCATTTGAAATGTGCTTTGATATAGTAATGGATCCCAATAGAGCCGTAGCTGACGATGTTGAGAGTAATGCGCCTGCTTCTGCGCAAGGGACAATGTAAGATGATTCTCGACCGGCTACGAGCAACCGTGATAACGAGGCTAAGTAAGCCTTCTATCAGATGATGAATGATTGGTTCACCCAATATATTAGAACCAATCCGGTTGTTCAACAACCTCCACCCCCGGTTAATCCTTCTCAAATTCCTGTTATGACTTTTGTGAATCCAGTTCAGTCAAGTAGACCACCAGTTAACAAGATTAGGAAGTATGGGGCTGAAGAATTCTGAGCTACAACGAATGATGATGCTGAAGGAGCTGAATTCTCGTTATAGAATACGATACGGGTGTTTGATGAAATGTCTCTGAATCTAGAGGAATGTGTTAAATGTGCCATTTCACTTTTGAGAGATATGGCGTACCATTGGTGGAAAACTTTAATATCTGTGGTTCCGAGCGAACGGGTTACTTGGGATTTCTTCCAAGCTAAAATTTGCAAGAAATACATTAGTCAGAGATTTATTGATCAGAAACGTAAAGAGTTTCTCGAGCTTAAACAGGGCCGAATGTCTGTCACTGAATATTAGTGGGAATTTGTGAGATTGAGCCAATATGCTCGAGAATGTGTATCAAATGAAGCAATAATGTGAAAAAGATTTGAAGATGGACTAAACAAAGATATCCGTCTGCTAGTGGGGATTTTGGAGATTAAAGAAATGGTAGTGCTCATTGAGCGAGCCTGTAAAGCTGAAGAATTAAGCCAAGAAAAAAGAAAAGTTGATTTTGAAGCTAGAGATGCTAGAAAGAGATCTTCGAGTAAATTATTTCAGCCTGGACCAAAGAAATTCTATGATGATCAGAACTGTTCAAATACTAATATGGGACATTCAAACCGAAATTGAGCTAGATCGTATTCAAACACCAGAGCCCTTGTTACTTCTATTGCAAGTGCTGGAAATGTCCGATCTGAGAAACCTGAGTGTAAACATTGTGGTAAAAGACATCCAGAAAATTGTAGATTGAATGACCGAGCCTATTTTCGATGTGGGTCCTTATATCATTTTGTAAGAGATTGTTTTGAACCTGCTGAGCAAGAGAATGTACAGAATCCGAGACAGAGTAACACTTCAGCTAGAGGTAGACTTTCCAGAAACACGAGAAATACAAGTGGTGATGAAAGAACTACTAGGGATACAGCTGTTAGATCTGAGGCTAGAGCACCTGTTAGGGCCTATGCAATCCGAGCTCGTGAGGAAGCCTCGTCTCCAGACGTGATTACTGGTACTTTTACTCTTTATGATACTTCTGTGATTGCATTGATAGACCCTGGCTCAATGCATTCTTATATCTGTATGAATTTAGTGCGCAGTAAGACTTTGCCTGTAGAGTCTACTGAATTTGTAATTAAAGTATCAAACCCTTTAGGCAAAAGTGTTTTAGTTGATAAAGTCTGCAAGAACTATCCGTTAATGATTCAAGATACCTGCTTTCCTAGTAATCTAATGCTATTGCCTTTCGACGAATTTGATATAATTCTAGGGATGGACTAGTTAACATTGCACGATGCTATTGTGAACTGCAAAAGAAAAGTTATTGACTTAAGGTGTAAAAATGATGAGATAGTTCGAATTGAGTCTAGTGATCTAAATGGGCTACCAGCTATGATATCTACAATGAAAGCACGGAATTGTGTAAAGAAAGGTTGTAAAGCCTACTTAGCTTATGTGTTAGATTCGAAAGTGGATGATAAGAAAATTGAATTAGTGCCCGTTGTTTGTGAATTCCCTGATGTGTTTCCTGAGGAACTACCTGGTTTGCCTCTGAATCGAAAAGTCGAGTTTGGCATTGAATTGGTACTTAGTACTACTCCGATATCGATAGCTCTGTACAGAATGGCTTCGATTGAATTGAAAGAATTAAAATCTCAGTTGCAAGAATTGACCGATCGAGGATTTGCTAGACCGAGTTTCTCACCTTGGAGTGCTCCTGTTTTGTTTGTAAAAAAGAAAGATGGCATAATGAGAATGTGTTTTGATTACAGTCAACTTAATAAAGTGACTGTAAAGAACAAATACCCTCTGCCCATGATCGATGACTTATTCGATCAGTTGAAAGTTGCTACTGTGTTTTCAAAGATAGATTTGAGATTGGGTTACTATCAGTTGTGAGTAAAGGACTCTGCTATTCTGAAAATTGCTTTTAGAACAAGGTACGGGCATTATGAATTTTTAGTTATGCCTTTTGGATTAACGAATGCACTTGCTATCTTTATGGATTTGATGAATGGAATTTTTAGACCGTATTTAGATCAATTTGTTGTTGTATTCATTGATGACATATTGATTTATTCATGTGATGAATCTGAGCATGCTGAACATCTGAGAATAGTGCTACAGACTCTAAGAGGTAAACAGTTGTATGCAAAGTTCAGTAAGTGTGAATTCTGGTTGCGAGAAGTTGGTTTTCTGGGTCATATTGTATTAGCCTCTGGTATCCGAGTTGATCCGAGCAAAAATTTAGCTATTATAGATTCGAAACCTCTAAGAAATGTATCTAAAGTTCATAGTTTTCTGGGACTTTCTGGTTACTATAGAAGATTTGTGAAAGGTTTTTCGATGATTACTACTCCATTGACGAAATTGCTCCAAAAAGATGCGAAGTTTGAGTGGTCAGAAAAGTGTCAGAACAGTTTTATCAGTTGAAAACTTTGTTGACTGAAGCTCCGGTATTATTACAACCTGAATCGGGTAAAGAATTTATAATTTATAGCAATGCTTCGTTGATTGGTCTAGGATGTGTGCTAATACAAGAAGGTAAAGTCATTGCTTATGCTTCAACATAGTTGAAGCCACATGAAAAGAACTATCTGACACACGATCTTGAGTTAGTTGCTATTGTGTTTGCTCTGAAAATTTGGCGTCACTATCTGTTTGGTTAGAAATGTCATGTGTTTTCTGATAATAAAAGTCTGAAGTATTTAATGACGTAAAAAGATTTGAATCTGTGACAGAGAAGATGGTTGGAATTGTTAAAAGACTACGAGCTAGTTATTGATTATCTTCTGGGGAAAGCAAATGTTGTTGTTGATGCTTTAAGTAAGAAATCGTTGTTTACTTTGCATGAAATGAACGTTTATTTGAATCTATCTGATGATGGTTCAATTTTAGCAGAACTGAAAGCAAAACCCTTGTTTATACAACAGATTTGCAAGGCTCAGAAATCTGACAATGAATTTATAGTTAAACGAACTCTGTGTGATTCTGAATTTCGGGTTGATGTTAATTATTGTTTGAGATTCAGAGATAGACTCTGTATTCCAAGAAATCCAGAGTTAATTCAGTTGATTTTGAGTGAGGCTCACAGTAGTAGATTCTCTGTACATCTGGGGAGTACGAAAATGTATAACGACTTGAAGCAACTATGCTGGTGGCCAGGAATGAAAAGAGATATTTCTGATTTTGTTTCTAAATGTTTGATCTGTCAACAAGTTAAAGCTGGACATCAGGTGCCATCAGGTCTGTTGCAACCGATTATGATCCCGGAATGGAAATGGGATCGAGTGACTATGGATTTTCTTTCGGGTTTGCCCCTGTCACCGAGAAAGAAAGATTCGATCTGGGTTATAGTTGATAGATTAACGAAATCAGCTCATTTTATTTCGGTTCGATCTGATTTTTCACTTGATAAGTTAGCTGAGCTATATATTTATGATATTGTGACACTACATGGTGTACCATTGTCGATTGTGTTAGATAGGGATCCAGATTTACATCGCGATTCTGGAAGAAATTGCAAGATGCTCTGGGTACTAAATTGCATTTCAGCACTGCTTTTCATCCGCAAACAGATGGTCACTCTAAGCGGATTATTCAGATACTCAAGGATATGTTGAGATGTTGCATTCTTGAATTCGAAGGTACGTGGGAACAATATCTACCTTTGATTGAATTTGCTTATAATAATAATTTTCAATCGAGCATTAAAATGGCACTGTACGAAGCATTATATGGTAGAAAGTGTAGAACTCCGTTATACTGATCTGAGCTCAGTGAGAAAAGATTTTTGGTGTTGATCTGGTAAAAGAGACAGAACAGGAAGTGAAAATAATTCGAGTTACTTAGAAAGCTGCCTTTAATCGTCAGAAGTCTTATGCAGATATGAAACGAAAAGATATTGAATATGAAATCAGTGATAAAGTGTTTTTGAAAGTATCTTCGTGGAAGAAACTGTTCCTATTTGGTAAAAAGGGCAAGCTGAGTCCGAGGTCCATCGGACTGTATGAAATTATTGAGCGAGTTGGGCCAGTTGCTTATAGATTGAAGCTACCATCTGAGTTAGAAAAGATTTATAATGTATTTCACGTATAGATGCTTCGACGATACAGATCTGATCCTTCGCATGTAATTTCTCTGTTTGATATTGAAATCCATTCTGATATGACTTATGAAGAAAAGCCGATTCGAATTCTGACTCGTGAGATTAAAGAATTACTTAATAAGAGAATTCAGTTAGTCAAAGTACTATGGCATAGACACGGAGTAGAAGAGGCTACATGGAAGCCTAAAGATGCAATGAAACAGCAATATCCGAATCTATTTAACTGTAAGATTTTTGGGGACGAAAATCCCTAGGGGGAGAATTGTAACAGTCCAGTTTTGACCTTAGTCAGAATAGTGGTTTCGGGACCACAAATCTGAGTTGGAAAATATTTTAATATTATTTTCTATGTCTGCGATATGTGAATTTATATCTGCGAAATTTCTGTGATTTAAAGTGTTTGTTTCTGTGTTTAATTATGAAAAAAGGCTTAGTCGCATAAAATGCAAAAGTTACATGCTAATTGTTAAAGTGCTGATTTGACTTGGCTTTATAAATGAAAGGTATTTATGATGCAATTGGACCATTGTATTAATGCATGGACAATTGTGAACATTAATTGGTAAAAATTCAATGATATATGCCATGGGCAAAATGGTAAGAGATGGATATAATGTTTCTTATAATAAAACAAAGCATGCAACTGGCTATTTTCACTTTGTTCTTGCCAAAATTCAAAGAGAAAGAAAAGAAATATAAGCATTTAGGGTTCAGCTAGATTAAAGCTCAATTAAGGTATATGCTTTCATCCGTTTTAGATAATTTCTACGTTCTGTAATCGTTGCTTCGTGTTCTTCAAAGCCCATGTCTGAATTTTTGTTTCTGTTAAAGATTTGATGAAATGCCATTGTTGATATCATGAGCTTTGTGATGTTCTTGGATGAATTATGAAGGCCTGGTAGATGATTTATAAGTTTTGTTTTTAATTTTTTATGAAATTGAGCTATTTGGGTTAAATTTTGAAAATGAGGTTTTAAAGGACTAAATTGTGAATTAAACATGTTGTATGGGCTTATATAGTAGCTATAAAAATTCGGCTAGCCCTTGTTGCAAAGAAATTTTGCATATTGATGATTTTGTGAAAAATGGACTAAATTGTCAAAGTGTGAAAATATAAGGGCTAAAGTGAAAAGTGCCCAAAATATGTGTATATGGATGAAATCGAATGAAATGAATGATTGAATGGTTGAATTTGTATTGTATTAGATCAAGAATAAAGAAAATCGGACTTAGATCGAGGGAAGTCCAAAGTATTCGAATAGTCGACTCATTTTCGTCTGAAATCCGTACGAGGTAAGTCAAACTACACTTATGTGTTAGGTTGATTAAATTCTGTGTTTATAAATTGTTATCTACATTGGACAGCCTTGAAAGCTTGACAGATTATCGTGTAAGACCGTGTCTGGGACACAGGCATCGATTTGAAATTTACGTGTAAGACCATGTCTAGGACATCGGCATCGTATCTAATTTCGTATAAGATCTTGTCTGGGACAGAAGCATCGATACTGAATTACATGTAAGACCATGTCTGGGACGTTGACATTATAGTCGTTTATGAATATTTGTATCGTTTCTGAACCGTCTGATGACAAAGTATGAGATATGAAAATGAACATGTGAAATATGTAGTCTATACAGGTATGTTTTTATCATACTTAATTTCTGAATATGAAAGACTCTGTTTCTGTGAAGTAGCTTCGGAATCATGGAAATGAATATGATATGCATACAAGCAAATGAGCATGGTTAAGTTTATGAACAACTCTGAGAAATGGCTATGAATTCTTATTGTTGTTTTCAACTACATATATATGCTTTAGTAATTAGACCATTTGTGTTTGGCTTACTAAGCTCTTCGTAGCTTACTTTGTGTGATTTCTATCTGTATTTCAGTTGTCATAGCTACTGAAGGCTCGGGGATAGTTAAGGATCGTCACCACACTATCAAACTCATTTTGGTACTCTTGAAGTGTAAATATTGCTAAGTATGGCATGTATAGGCTAGAATGTCTATGTATTAAGTTTAGAATTGTATAAAAGTTATGCCATTTGAATTGGCTAGCAAATGATGAGTTTGAGCATAGTTTTGATGTATGTTTTGTAATGTTCCATGTTCTAATATGAATTAGTTATCTTTAAGCCTGGAATTGGTTGAAATTGTTAGTATGAATGTTTTATATTGTTTCTTGTAGGATTGGACCCAAAAAGGGTTGGCAAATTGGCTTAAACCAAGCCTGCATTGTGCCACACGGACAGGGAACACGGGCGTGTCTTGTGGCCGTGTGAAAAAGTTAGTAGCTAGGTAAATTTACAAGGTCATGGCACACAGCCGTGTCTGTTGGTCGTGTTAAAAAGTCAGAATAGGGCCTCTTTTTTGGAACGGTTGGAGCACATGGGCGTGCCTTGTAATATCCTAATTTTGGGCCTAGTCGAAATAGCGATTTCGTGACCATAAAATCCGAGATAGAAATAATTATTTTATGATTATTTTGAGGTCTATGATATGATTGCATGATTGTGTGAAAATTTCGTGAAGAAATTTTATGCATAAAGTGCTTAAATTGAAATTAGGGACTAAATCGAATAATTTGTAAAACTTGCATTCTAGAAGTTTCTAGTATGAAATTGTTTTGAAATATTAATTAAGAGGTCTTAAATATAAATTTTACCAATTTCTAAGTCTATGGAAAAAAATTGGACATGGATGGAATTTTTGGAAAGTTTAGTAGTAAGGGCATTTTGGTCATTTAGGGGTAAAATGAATTAAAATACAAAATTAAAATCCAATTTTGCTCATCTTCAACCCCATGGTCGAATATAGCAAGGAAAAACCATGGATAGGGTTTTTCAAGCTTCCAAGCTCGATTGTAAGTCCATTCTAGCCTCGTTTTTAATGATTTTTATGTTTTTGGAGTCCCGGTAGCTCGATTAAGCGTATGCTAGCAATAATTCAACCTAGGGTTCATATTTGGAAAAATACCCATAGGTGAAATTTGTGTATTTTGGTGTTTTATGATAGAATATGAGGTTTTAAATTATGTTAGACAACTTGTACTACTCGATTTTAAGTGAAAACGAGCAAAAGGGCTTAATCGGTAAAAATACCTAATAGTCATAAGTACATGTTAGAGTGAGAATTTGATGTTACCATAGAAGGGGAAAATGATCAGCATGTCATAAAACATAATAAAATAGGCTGAAATTTAATTTACGAGCTTTGGGGAAAAAGTGTAAATATGCGAAAGATTAGGGGAAAAGTTGTAATTTTTCCAAAATATGATTTTGGGTCAATTTGAATAATGTGAGTCCTAATTAGACTATATTTTAAATGATAGAGCAAGGAAAACTAAAATTCTGGCTAAAATGGGGAAAATACCAAGTTGTGGACGAAATGGTAAAAGTAGCCATTTTCGCATACGAGGTAAGTTCATATGTAAATGTTGGTAACATAGTTATTATTTTAAATGTTTTTTATGTTATTTAAATGATATGATAATTATTATGAAATATTATACTCGTGATAATTGTTTGATAATATGTCAAATTATGTGATATACTTGGAAAATGTGAAATACTATCGAGTATCGGTATCGACATTCCATAGGAGATGGTTGAGACACATGATTGGGAAAAAGGTCCCGTTGAACCTTAGGAATGAATTAGGATACAAGTGACATGTCACTAGGATGTTTGGGCATCCGAACTCGTTGAGTTGAGTCTGAGTTCACTTATGGATGCGAATGTCCGAACTCGTTGAGTTGAGTCCGAGTTCGAGAGATGTAACTAGGCATCCGAGCTCGTTGAGTTGAGTCCGAGTTCACTTATGGATACGAACGCCCGAGCTTGTTGAGTTGAGTCCGAGTTCGCTTATGGGCGGGTTACATGGTAGCTTGGCTACATATGTGGCACTTATGTGCAAACTTTCCATGTATCCGAATTATATTCCGATGTGTTCAATGGGTAAAGTTCTACTGAAATGGAGGAATACTCAAGATGAAAGGGACGTATTGGTAAGTGTTGTGAAATGGGTACTTTGAACAGGTATGTACTTAACCCTCGGGTTGAAAAATCGATATAACAACAATATGGTAAGATGATAAATGAAAATGTGATATGAATGTCTCGGTGATGATTATGCAAATGATGTTTTATGTTTGCTTATATAGTTGTGTTACTTGCTATTTGCATGTGAGCTTACTAAGCATTTATGCTTACTCCCTCCTTTTCATTCCTTGTAGTTTTGACAAGCCAGCTCGGAAATCAGGAATGGTCGGAGGCTCGCTCACACTATCCGTATACCATCTTGGCATAATGGCCTGTATATTTTGAGTATGGCATGTATAGCATTATAATCATTTTGTATATATGGTCTTATGATATGGTTATTGAGTGGTATGGAAATGCTTGGTAATGATTAGCCATTGGAATGGCTAATCATGATCATATTTGGTGTTATGTATGCTAAATTACTAGCTAATCCATGGAAACCATGAAATAGGTAAAATTTACCATAAAATAGATTCAGACAGAAACAACGATGTGAGTTTGAAAAATCATTAAAAATAGTAGAGATACAATTAGATGATGAATAAAATATGGAATTGAATAATTATGAGTCTATTTTCATATGGATGGAACAAAACAGGTATATGAGTTATATTTTATGAGATGTTTAAATTTTTGTGAAATAGGTCCAGAGTGATTTCTGGATCCCCTGTTCTGACTTTGAAAATTCACCATAAATTTTTAAAATATAATTATAAGTCATTATTTATATGTACAGATTCCTTATTGAGTTTAGTTTTATTAGAAATAAATGGCATAGTCATTGAAACTCTGTACAAGGAGATATCTGATTCGTAATACACAGAGGTCAGAGCAGTCGAACCCTAAAATAGGGGAGAATTTAACTAATAAAATGTACTAATTTTCTAGACCAAAAATTATAGAAAAAAATTAGTAAATATATATATGAGTCTAGTTTTAGGAAAAATTTACGGAATTGGATTTCGAGTTTTGGAACTCGAGATATGAATTTTTAAGCGACTGTGACGCAGATTGCTAGCTTGACTGAAAATTTTAAAAATAAATTGTTTGAGCTGTTTAAGTAATGAATTAAGTCTGTTAACACCTCGTGTTCGACTCTGGTGACGGTCTCGGGTACAGGGCGTTACATGCCTTGTGTCCATGTGAGTCACAAGGCCTAGTCACACAGGCGTGTGACTTTGTCAGTTTTGAAAAGTTTGATTAAGTTCTGAAAATTCTGAATGGGTTCGGTTTAGTCCCGACCTTCCCTAAATGTATGTTTTAGGTCTCGTATATCATTTTAATGGATGAATTGTTGATGAATGTAAATGAATTAATGTTATATGACATCTGTGAAGTTGTGTTATTCAGAAATGCTCTATCTGTCCGGTGACACCCCTTACCTATTCCGGCGACGACGACGGGATAGGGGTGTTACATCTACTATCTCTATTGTCATCATGCTTTCTCAATTCCACAATCAAGCAATTCATGCTTTATTAAATTCAAGTACAATTCAACACATACATTAACAATTTAGTTGTACTATTTACATACAACTTACCGCGGATTATAAAATATGGCGACTAGTCGATTTAGTCGATTTGCTTGACTTTCCCCCGGTCTAGGTTCGGATTTGGTTTTTCTTGATCTATAATAGAAAAATGCACTTATTTAGTCACCAAATAAAATTAAGCAATCTAGAACTCATATCTTTGGTAAAATGACCATTTTGCCCCTAGACTTTGACAAAATGACCATTTTACCCCTACGCCCGAAAATAGATTTTTATCAAATTTCTTCACATCTTAAGCCTAGCCGAACCCTTTTCACTCTTATAGTAACTCCAAATTCTCACTATTTCACATATTTAACATCTATTTTACAACTTGTGCAAAATGATCATTTTAGGTGTTTTCATGCTAACACCTTTCACAAAAGTTGGTTATAAGACACCCAAGACTTATTTTCTTCCATAAAAACTCAGCAAACACTATAAACCTTTCATGGAAAAGCCCTACACTCTTAATCATTTTGCAAAATAGTACCCTCATTTGAAAACTCATATTTTAAGGGTTGCAAAAGTACAAAAATGTTCAATAAAGGGTTGGAAAATCACTTACTTGTGAAGGCTTAAAGTTTACTAAAAATTTTAATCTTTCAAACCCTTAAAATGGCTGAAAATTGGTGAGAATGAAGAGAGAATGAAAGAAAAAGATGGTCGCTAGGCTTAGGTATTCTTTTATCACATAACATGACCTCACTTACCTAACATTTTGACCATTCACCCTTCCTTGTCTCATGGCCAGCCAAGCTCTTTTAAAAGGGTCTAATTGCCCTTTAAAGACCCCCAAAATTATTCTCTAGCCAATATCTTGACTGGCTCTTTTAAAAGCTCTTAACTATTTCACTTCCCGAGCCAATATCTTGACTGGCTCTTCGCCATAAATCATGTCTGGATGAATCTCAACCTCTGTCGACGCAATCACGTGCGAAGGGTCTGATCTATATCGGTGTAGCATGGACACATGAAATATGTCGTGAATCTTTTCCAATTCTTGTGACAAAGCCTATTGATAGGAAATTAGTCCTACTCTCTCGATAACCTCATATGGTCCTATGAAACGAGGACTCAACTTGCCTCTTCTACCAAATCTAAGGACTTTCCTTCACAAGGATACTTTCAAAAACACTTGATCACCCACTTGAAATTCGATCTCTTTACGTTTTAAATCTGCATAGGATTTCTGTCTATCTGAAGCGACCTTCAAGCAATCATGAATCACTTTAACTTTCTCTTCAGTTTCTTTGATTAAATTGACTCCGTGTATCTGACTCTCTCTGAGTTTAGTCCAAAATAAGGGCGTTCGACACTTTCGCCCATACAAAGCCTCATAAGGCGCCATTTTCAAACTTGTTTGATAATTGTTGTTGTAGGTGAATTCAATCAATGGTAAGTACCTTTCCCAACTGCCTTGAAACTTGAGAACACAACACCGCAACATATCTTCTAAAATCTGAATCACTCTTTCCGACTGGCCGTCTGAAATGCCGTGCTAAAACTCAACTTTGTCCCCAATGCCTTTTGTAATTTTTTCCAAAACCTAGAGGTAAACCTCAGGTCTCTATCCAAAATAATTGACAAAGGCACTCCATGTAGCCTCACAATCTCAAAAACGTACAAGTTAGCCAATCTTTCAAGGGAGTAGTCGGTATGCACTAGTATAAAATGTGTAGACTTTGTTAACCTATCCACAATGACCCAAACAACATCCATTTTCTTCGGAGCTACCGGCAAGCCCGTCACAAAATCCATGGTAACTCGATCCCACTTCCACTCTAGAACCGTTATAGGCTGAAGTAGACCCGAAGGTACTTGGTGTTCAGCCTTCACTTGTTAACATACAAGACACTTGGAAATGAACTCTGAAATATCTCTTTTCATCCCTGACCACCAATACATTTTCTCCAGGTCGTTATATATTTTTACACTGCCCGAGTGGACAGACAAACAACCATTATGTGCCTCTTGCAGAATCTTCTGAATAAGGTCATTGCCCTTGGGGACACAAACTCTATATTTGAACATTAAACATTCATCAACACCAATACGAAACTCAGATTCATTTTCTGTCTCACACTGAGTCTTCTTAGCTTGTAACTCCTTGTCATCTTTCTGAGCCTCACGGATCTCTTGTAGAAATGTCAGTCTAGCTCTCAACTCTGCTAGAACTGAACCATCATCTAATAAAGCCAATTGGGCATCCATTGCTTTCAACGTAAATAAAATTTTTTTACTCAAGGTATTGGAGACCACGTTCGCCTTGCCCGAGTGATAGTCAATCACCAACTCGTCATCCTTTATTAGCTTTAACCATCATCGTTGCCATAGATTCAACTCCTTTTGAGTCATCAAATATTTCAGACTTTTGTGATCGATAATTATTCGGCATTTCTCGCTATACAAATGGTGTCTCTAAATCTTCAATACGAACACGATGGTGACCAACTCTAAATCGTGTGTCGGGTAATTTTTCTCATGTGGCTTTAGCTATCTTGAAGCATAGGCTATAACCTTGCCTTCTTGCATAAGCATGCACCCCAAACCATTCAAGGAGGCGTCGCTATAAATCACAAACTCCTTGCCCGAATTTGGTTGCACTAATACTGTGGCCTCGATCAGTAAAGTCTTTAATTGCTTGAAACTCTGTTGGTGCTTTTCTATCCATTCAAACTTGACATCTTTTTGCAACAGTCGTGTCATCAGGGTAGCTATCATAGGGAATCCGTATACAAATCTCCTATAGTATCCGGCCAAACCCAAAAAGCTTCGAACCTCTGTCACATTCTTTGGCTGTTCTCATTCAACAATAGCCGAGATTTTGCTTTGGTCAACTCTAATCCATCACCCAACACAATGTGTCCTAAAAATCCAACCTCCCTGAGCCGGAATTCGCTCTTGCTAAACTTGGCGTACAATTGTTTGTCTCTCAGGGTTTATAGTTCATTCCTCAAATGCTTTAAGTGCTCACTCTCATCACGTGAGTAAATTAGTACGTCGTTGATAAAGACCACCACGAACTTATCCAAATATCGTCAAAAAATGTGGTTCATCAAATTCATAAACACCGCCAGGGCATTAGTTAAACCAAAGGGCATCACAAGGAACTCATAATGCCCGTATCTTGTCCGAAACGCAGTCTTCGGTACAACTTGCTCTTTCACTCTTAACTGGTAGTATCCTGACCACAGGTTAATCTTGGAAAATACAGTAGCTCCCTTTAACTAATCAAACAGGTCATCGATCCTTGGTAAAGGATACTTGTTATTCATTGTTACCTTATTGAGCTGTCTATAGTCGGTACATAGCCTCATCGACCCATCTTTCTTTTTCACAAAGAGCACCAGAGCACCCCACAAGGAAAAGCTCAGTCTTGCAAAGCCCTTGCTAGTTAACTCTTGTAGTTGAGCTTTCAACTCCTTTAACTCCGTAGGAGCCATCCTATACAGAGCAATTGAGATGGGTGTTGTACCGGGGACCAATTCGGTTCCAAACTCAACTTCCCTCACTAGAGGTAATCCGGATAATTCCTCTGGAAACACATCTGTAAACTCACAAACCACTGGTACTGATTCTATCTTCAATTCAGACACTTCAGTATTAAGCACAAAAGTGAGATAAGCCTCATATCCTTTCCTCAAATATTTCTCAATAGTCAAAGACGATATTATCAAGGGTAAATTATCTGACTCATCTGGTCCAACCCGAAGAATATTCTCGTCTTCACATTTCAATTCAATAACTTTTCTCCCACAGTCCACTATAACACTATGAGAAATCAACCAATCCATCCCAACGATTACATCAAATTCATTAAACAGCAATAACATTAAGTTAGCCTAAAAATAATGACCCCTAATTGTCAAAGGATAATTTCTACACACTTGGTGTACTAGCACATGTCTGCCTAAAGGGTTGGATAATTTTACCACAAACTCAATAGACTCTACTATCATGCTCATACGAGGCACTAATTCCATACAAATATAAGAGTGGGTAGACCCCGGGTCAATTAAAGCAACAACATATATTTCATGGATAGAAAAGGTATCCGTGATCACATCAGGAGACTCTGCCTCTTCACGGGCACGAATAGCGTAAGGCCTTGCAGGTGCTCTACCCTCGAACATCATTGCAGCATCTCTTGGCACGCCTCTACTATCGGTCCCACTTTCGAGGTTCTTCTGTGGTCTACCCCTCAAAGGAGCACTACTTGCCTTCGCTTGTTGCTTTTTCTTTCTCTCTTCCATTTTAGGACAGTCTCAGATGAAATTTTCCAATGATCCACACTTAAAATAGCCCCTTTTATTTCCCCAGCACTCGCCAAAGTGACGCCTACCACATTGTGAACATTCTGGCCTATTTGGCCGAGCACTACTGACGCTCGTGATAGAAGTAGTCTGGGCTCTAGAAGTTGTGTTCTACCGGTTCTTGTTTCTATTCAAAAACCCACCAAACATTTGATTGGGTAGAGAATTCCTTCGATCTCTTAGATGAGGACTGATGTAACTTCACCATCTGTCTCTTCTTTGAATCTCGCTACTCAAAAGTCATTTTCCTCCTCTCTTTTACCAGATCATCTACCTTGTATGCTCTCTCAACGAGCACCACAAATTCCCTTAGCTCTAAAATTCCTACAAATACTCAAATATCCTCATTTAGAGCATCCTTAAACCTTTTACACATGGTGGCTTCTGTAGACACGCACTCCTGCTCATACTTATTGAGCCTCACAAATTCACATTCATATTCTGTTACTGACATTCGGCCTTGCTTTAGCTTTAGAAATTCCTTCCGCTTTTAATCTCTGAACCTTTGGCTAATATAATTTTTTTGAAATTCTTCCTGAAAGAATTCCCAAGTGATCCTCTCTCTCGGTACAACGGACACGAGAGTATTCCACCACTAATAAGCTGAATCTCGTAGGAGTGACACTTCACACTTCAGGCACTCTTTAGGTGTGCATGATAGTTCATCGAATACCCTAACGGTATTCTCCAACCAAAACTCTTCCCTCTCTGGGTCATCATCTATGCTAGCCTGAAATTCCTCGACCCTTTTCTTCCAAATCTTATCCACTGGAGGTTTCTCCCTCCCAAACATATTTGCGCCTTGCAGAGCTACCGAGGCATACTGAGGAATCGAAGGAGGTGAGGGAGGTGGATTGTTCAGATTCACACGAACAAACTCCGTGTACCAAGCATCCATTATTCGGAGGTAGGCTTCTCTAGCCCTTCCGCCTGGCCCATAGTCACGGGCTCCCTCTCAACAGATGCTGTCCCTTCACCAGGAGTCGGCGCGTTACTCTCCATGTCATTCGTCGTAGCTCTATCAATATCCATTTACTATATGAAAATATAATTTTATAATCGTCCATCACACTATCAATAAACAGTTATGGCATGTATAGCTAGACCCGTACTCTCACTAGGTTAGTCCTAAAACTGACTAAACCATAGCTCTGATACCACTAAATGTAACACCCAATATCTATAACCCACGCCAGAGTAGAATACGAGGCATTACCTAACTCGATCCCATGCACACAAACATTCACAAGTCACCCAGACTTGGTCCAATTTAAAACTTTTTCAATTTCTACTTTAAACCTCTTGTAATGGGCCTATGAGCCCCTAATCGACCATTGGGAATTACTCGGGATCAACTCGGGCCCTTCAACTAGCTATAGAAAATCTAATTTTGAAATAAGGCACACGCCCATGCGGAAGGACAACACGCCCGTATGGCCAATTCAACATGGGTGTGTTGATGGCCCGTGTGGCACACACGGCCTAAGCAATACAGAGACACGACTATGTCCTTTACCTGTGTGGAATTAATTGTAATTGTACACCTATAGGGGTTTTCACATGGCCTGACGCACGCCCATGTCCCTGGCCCATGCCCTTCACACGGCCATGACACGCCCGTGTCCTAGCCCATGTGTAAAAACATGGACATTCTGTTTCTAACGTGACCATCACCAAAACGCCACATGGCCAAGGCACATGCCTATGTGCTAGGCCGTGTCCATCACCCGATTGAGACACACAGTCGTGTCTCTGCCCGTGTGTTTACTATCATGCATACTGACTTAGAATTTTTACGTGTAGGAGACACACGACTCGACCACACGCCCGTGTGTCTACCCGTATGGACAATATAAGGCTATTTACCAAGCCTATTTGCCACCCTTACTTACACAACCTACACAGAGACAACCAAACCAATGCAAGGATAACTTATTTAAACCAATCAGCCATAATAGGCAGTATTCCAACAATGCATTTTATTCATCTATGAAAATACATCTTTACATATAGATCATGTAACACCCCGAAATCTAGGCCTAGAAGTATTGGGCCTTGAGCGTGGGAACTATCAGTAGGCGACTTATAAATATTTTAGTTAAGTAATAAAGTGACACAAATTGCATGTTTGGTGTGGTGGTTAAGTGAATTGGGTGTGTTTGGGGATGTTTGAGAAGTACTGGGTTCAAATCTAGGCTTTAGCAAAATTTTAGTTTTTCCCTTAAGTGAACCTGGCTTTAGCTTGTAGGCCTTATAAATATTTGTGGTTAAAATTTATCACAAGGAAGCATGTGATCTAGTGGTTGTGGCATCATTATGGTGGAAAGGGATCTTGGGTTTGAATCCCATAACAAGCAGGGAGTATTTATTTTGTTAATGTGGCGGCAAGTGTTTAAATTGGATACAAACTCTGCTGAGATGGTTGTAGAAGTGGTCAAAGGGAGGAAATCAAGGAATTTCAAAAGGGTGGTTTTGGATATGGGGGAGAGTCGGGTGAAGAGAATCGTGCATTTCAAATTTGGAGAGTTTGAAGCCGATTGGGGAAATTGAATATTCCAATTCGATTAAAGGGGTTTGAGGAGTGCATGTACAATAATTTGAGAGTGTATAGGTGTCGAATTCTCTTTTTAGCATTTGGGGTTGTTTTTCCTTTTTGCGTTTTGGTTTCTTTCTCTTTTAAAAGCTGAATCTGGTATCTCTCTCTCCTCAATTTTAGTTCACTATTCGGCTGAACTTTACCTTTCTTCTTCTTCCCCTATTTTATTCTTTTGGTTTTACTCTCACAGCTGAACCTTTTATTTCCTTTTCTGAATAGTTCTTCTATTGTTCCTCAGGTTTGATTAAGCTGAATTCAACTTCTTCTTTACCCTTTTACTGTTTCTTTTCAAAGTAGCTGAATACCTCTCCCTTCTCATTACCTTAGGTTTGCGTCTGTTTAGGCATTTAGGCTTTGACAAGTGACTGCCAGTTTCTTCGTTCTACCATTTCTATCAGTTGATCTTGGGAAAGTATTTCTTACTTCTTGACTCCGTTCTTGATTCTTTTTTTGAATTTTTTTCTCTAATGAAGCCGAATGATTTGGTTTAGGGTTACTGACTCTTTGACCCTTCTCATGCGTTTGGGTTCTCAAATGTTCGTAGGTGTTCAAATCCTTCTTTCGACATTCAATCGGTAACTGGGGTAAGTGGGTTTATTTTGGCCGAATTTCCATTAGCCTTCTATTTATTCACTCGGTGCTAATGGATTCTTTTGGTTAACTCAACTTCTCGATAGAAAGAGTGTAGTTGTCGTTCGATTGGCATAATAGACAGAACTGTAGTCATCAAGGGTGAGTGGTAACTGTTGGTTTGAGATAAAGTTTTTATGAACCCTATCGATTAGAAAGTTGACAAGTACGCATCAATGGATTGTAGGTTTATCGTGCGTGGGTTAATCTGCTTCTCGCTTAACAGGTGCGTAACCATATACCATGTTCGCTAATCGGCTGAAAAGCCGAAAGTGTGTGTGTAATCACACCTTTCTCTGTTGTAGGTCGGTAAAAGCCAAAAAGCTGAAACTTCAGTATCCAAGGCCTCACGAGTGTACGAATGCCCGTGTGGTGAGCCGGGCCCAAAAAGCGTGGGCGATAGGCTATAGAGGCCACCATGAGCGCTTTGGTGGATTTAGGCCTCGATGGGCCCGTCGGCCCGCATGTGTAAATCTAACTGTAGGTGGGAAATAGTTGGGCTTGTCATGTCGTGTACATGGCGTAGGCCATTCTGGGACACGTTGGGCAAAAATGGGTCGTGTAGGCCCAATGGGCTCGTGGGCCCCACACATATTAAATCCATAGTAAGTGATAAATATTGGACTAGGCTATGTGGGTCCCATAGCCTTAACTGAATTTGGGCTAAATAGGCCACATGAGCATGTGGGCCCACTTGGGCCGAGTAATGGGCCTTGGGCCCATTTACACCGTTATGATCTTTTAAGTTGTCTGTGTCACTCGAAGTGACTGTAGACCTTCGGAGAGGTCGTTATCTGAGCTGGAACCCTAAAATAGGTAAAATGACTAAAATGCCACTACATGTTATATGATTGTTATTTTTTCCATTTATGATATGTTGCATTCCTGTGATATTATGTTGCATGGGGAATGGGATCATTAATATGGAGGAAGTATATGATTTGTTAGGGTCGCATGGTCGCTTAACGATTGTGGATCCACCGACGACTTAAAACCATTATGCGATTGGCAGCTCTGCTGCACAATTGGTTAGTGTCGCAACTGGTACTACAACAGGAGTGTAGGGATAGGTGGGTTGATTAAATCCCCACAGGATTGTAAGTTTGGACAGGATACAGGGTGTAGAGTTGGTTGGGTATTTGTGCATTGCATAATCTGATTCTGATTGTGACATGGGCTCAGGCCCAACTGAGGCTACTATGGGCTAAGTCTCAAGTGCCACCGTTATTGTAATAGGCTTAGGCCCAAATTGATGTGATGCATGATTTATGATCAATGAGGGTTGTACACACTGTTTTTTCGTAAACTGACCCCTTCTTATAAATTTTTCAGGCAATCTTCAGTAGGCGGTTCGATGTTTGGGAGGACTCGAAGGTGGCCACACTACGAACAGCTTTAAATATTCGTATTTTCTTTTACTTTGCTTAAAGTACTTTCTCCTTGGGTTTTTGATGTAATAAGGCCTCTTCTCTGATTTTCTAGCTTTTAATTTTGGGGTTTTCAACTAATTTGATTTATTTCTGTTAAATGTAGAGTGCGGTTTTCCAAAATGATATATGTTTTCAGAATATCACATATTCACAACATTGTTGAAATGCTTCTGCAACAAACATGTTTTTTAAAGTAAGGCTGTTTAAGATGGTTAACAAATAACTAAGTTGACTTTAAAATTAAACAAAGGGGCTTTTATCTTTCAAACAAGTTTTCTTAATAAGATAAAATTTTTCGGAAAAGTATTTTGATGTGACACACCAGATTCAGTCATAACATCTAGGCCAGGTTTGGGGTGTTACAGATCAACATGAATATTTTCCATCATTCAAGGCTTAATACAAAATGAAGGGTTTCCAACCTAAGCCAAAACATTTGGCCAATTCTCAATGACAAAAAAATAGTAAAGTCTAAGCCCTATACATGCCATATTCAAAAATATAAATCAAACTATACCGAATGCTTCGATTGATAGTGTGATCGATATCTCTGACTTCAATTGATCCTTGAGCTAGATAGGCGGCACTATAAGAAAATGGAAAAGGAGAGGGAGCAAGCATAAACCTTAGTAAGTTGCATATAAATAATTATACAATAATACTTTATCATTCATCAACAAGTATCATAATACACAAGTGGGCATAAGCAAAACGTACTCATCAATATTCAATACACATCATATAGCATATAATGTGGCTCACATTTTATACATACCAAATAGGTACCTGTATCACTCACAACACGGTTATACTTTCCTCATTGACTAGAAGTCAAAACTTTCACCATTGAACCACTTGGAATGCTATCGGATATTCCATAGCCTCAAACGTGGGGAAAGGTACCGATACCATGTCCAAGACATGGTCTTACACTGGCTCATATCTCAACCCGATGCATGTCCCAGACATGGTCTTACGACTATCATCTCGTAGCCGATGCATGTCCCAGACATGTCTTACACTGGCTTACGTCTCGATGCCAACACATGTCCCAGACATGTCTTACACTAGCACTCATCTCGTTCTCAATGCCATGTCCCAGACATGGTCTTACACTGGCTCTCATAATGCGGCCGATGCATGTCCCAAACATGTCTTACACTAGCTCACAATAACCCCTATGTCATGGTATGAATATCCGATTTATTTCCTATGTTCAAACGGGAATTCTGCTATCTCTATTGTCATCATGCTTTCTCAATTCCACAATCAAGCAATTCATGCTATTTTAAATTCAAGTACAATTCAACACATACATTAACAATGTAGTTGTATTATTTACATACAACTTACTTCGGATTACAAAATATGGCGACTAGTCGATTTAGTCGATTTGCTTGGCTTTTCCCCGGTCTAGGTTCGGATTCGATATTTCTTGATCTATAATAGAAAAATGCACTTATTTAGTCACTAAATAAAATTAAGCAATGAAGAATTCATACCTTTGGTAAAATGACCATTTTGCCCCTAGACTTTAACAAAATAACCATTTTACCCCTAGGCCTGAAAATTGATTTTTATCAAATTTCTTCACATATTAAGCCTAGCTGAACCCTTTTCACTCTTATAGAAACTCCAAATTCTCACTATTTCACATATTTAACATCTATTTTTCAACTTGTGCAAAATGGTCCATTTAGGTGTTTTCATGCTAACACCTTTCACAAAAGTTGGTTATAAGACCCCCAAGACTTATTTTCTTCCATGAAAACTCAGCAAACATTACAAACCCTTTCATGTCAAAACCCTACACTCTTAATCATTTTGCAAAATAGTACCCTCATTTGAAAGCTCATGCTTCAAGGTTTTCAAAAGTACAAAAATGTTCAACAAAGGGTTAGAAAATCACTTACTTGTGAAGGCTTAAAGTTTGATAAAATTTTTAAGCTTTCAAACCCTTAAAAATGGCTGAAAAATTGGTGAGAATGAAGAGAGAATGAAAGAAAAAGATGGTAGCTAGGCTTAGGTATTATTTTATCACATAACATGACCTCACTTACCTAACATTTTGACCATTCACCCTTCCTTGTCTCATGGCCGGCCAAGCTCTTTTAAAAGGTTCTAATTGCCCTTTAAAGACCCCCAAAATTATTCTCTAGCTATTTGACACTTTTAGCTATCAAGTTAGGACTTTTGCACTTTATGCGATTTAGTCCTTTTACGCAATTGGACTCACAAACGGTAAAATTACTTCACCAAATTTTTCATGCACTATTAAAAACATGCTAAAATATCAAAATAATTATAAAATAATTTATTTGACTCTGAATTTATGATCCTGAGACCACTATTTTGATTAGGCCCTAAATTAGGCTATTACAAGTATAGTTTGTATGCTTTAGGATTCAATTTGTTTGAGAACATTTTAGTGCTAAGCGCATTTTATTTAATTTCTAATTCCCGAAGGTTGGGAGAGTACCCCAATTCTCGAAGGGTTATAGAATGATACTCTAATTCCTTAAAGGGTCAAGTACAAATCATTGGCTCCAATTCCCAAAGGGGTCAAGAGCAATACTCTAATTCCAAATAGGTTGGGTACATATCCTTAGCTTCAATTTTTGGAGGATCATGAGCGTATATTGATGGATTAATTCAAGTATTTGTACTTGAATTTGCATCTAGTTTAAAAAGGTGTATATACATAAATGAAACTTGATTAATAAGATATATGTAACCTTGTGTTAGATGTATATATAGAGGTAACATTGATTTGAATACCCTAAAGGTGAATTCATTTGTTTCAATCTGTTATGTGTACATATAATGAAAGCTAGGAAAAATGATATACGAATGATCATAAGAATATGTTGATGAAAATACCCTAAGAGTGCATCAAAAATTGGATACGTATTTGATGAAATGGTGTATTAGTATAATGACCTGTGATTGCGGATTACATAATGATAATGAGAAATGATAAATGAAAGACCATTGATTATGCAAGTTAAATACCCTAAGGGTGAATTGATTTAATGATATACGAATATGTGATCATTGTTGAACAACTTCGTACTTGGTCTAGTGACATAATAATATGTTAATATAGTATACTTCTTTACTTGATACTTTTGGATATTGAAATCAATTTGTGTTAGTACCGTTTAGCTTTTAATGCTCAGCATGCGGATATGTTTGTTTCCATGCACAAGTACCAAGTGAGTTTGAATTTCTTTGAGGTTTGTTGGCAACCAAAGGCATATCTCAGCTCACAAAAGCCATTGTAATGTTTAATTTGAAATTGATTAGTAAATGACATGAACCTAAATCTAGGAGATTGTGTGAGTCTTATATAAAGATTAGAGAAATTATAAATGGTTATTCTTGAAGCGTGATTATGCTCACTATGTTTAGAGGTGTTTTGATAAGTGTATATGATGTTTTAAACTAGATTATTGAGCCTTATAAGTCAAGGTATTGATATTGGAGTGTGTGGGCGTTAAAACTAGTGAGTTTTAAGGTAATATTGGAGTCATGGCATAGTTGTATTAGTAGTTGAGCCTTCTGGTATCGCAACAAGTAGGTTAGAATGCAAAAAGCTATAGTACCAGAGACTTGGATCGATGCAATTGGGGACTTTTATTGATACCATAGTGTCTTGTACAAGGTCGTTGTACTATTTTTTTAACCTTTCGAGGCCTATTTTTTTCCTAGACAACTTTCAACCTCTAAAAACCAATTTTAAATGATTTCAGTATGAATTTAAAGTCTTAAAATCAAATCTTTTCATTTACCATAATTTTATTAAAATTGTTTTAAACTCAATTACTTAGCATGACATAATGAAGTAGTTTGAATAGTCTCGGCAATAGATGTGACATCTCACATTTGAATCCGCTATTTGGGTTGGATGAGGGGTGTTACAAAATAATTAAAGCAAAGATGAAAGACAAGGATGGAAAAGGATGAGGTTGAGTAGTATGGATAAGGTTCATAGGTGCCTAAGGATAAGGATTTGTTATTTCAAGCTCTTGGTGCCAATATGAAAGGAAACAAATGATAATATTAAACAAGGGATAAATAAGATAAAATGAAAATGTTTTAAAGAAATAATGAGACAAGATGTAGGCAATTTTAAATAAAAATGGAAAGATAAAAACAACTTGGAATTTAAAGGCTTGTTTGAATCTAATTGAACCCAAAGCTAACATAAAGAAATGAAGCAAAGATTACAAAGTGAAATTAGTAACACAAGATAAATGAACGAAATAGAATTGGAAAAGGAGTATGATGGAAGATTGCCCCCTAAAGAACCACATTTCAATAAAAAAAAAACTAATGGTGAAGAATGAAAATTAACCCTCCATGTATAAACTTGAAAACCTGAAAGTTGAAGAACTTTTGTAACACCCCATTACCCAACCCAATCGTTGGGTCTAAGGAATGAATTATCACATATTCCATAGTGAATTCAAATCATACATTTAGACCCAAAGCCATGTCATGTTTAATATACCAATATCTCAACTATTAACTTGTTTATTCATTTCATTTCATGCATCCTTATTAAATATATATATCGATTCATATTAAAAACATTATAACCTCATCTAAGAACTCACGTAGCAACATCAACGCTGAAAAATATACATAGAACATACCATTAACAACTATTATGTATGTCAATTTATAAAATATGAAAAATATGAAAAATTTCACCAACTAAGCTTAATATCACATAAAATCCTATAAGTACACACCGACCAGACTAACAAAAAATTTCACCCACTCTATGAGTGTGAGATTTTTTGCTGGATGCTGATAACCACGAGTACACACAATTGAACCCAACTTGCATATGGAAATCAAATTGAACGCTGAGTAATCAACTCAGTCGCATTTCTATAACTAATATTATAACATGATATAGATTATAAAAGGACCTAAATAAAATAAAATAAAATAAAAAAAGGTTTGTAAGCAGCTTAATATGTTAAATTATATTAGAATAACATAATCCTTCAGCATTGCATTTATAGTCATACCAACTAGTTGTCACATAATCATCTTCAAATTTGTGACCTGTAAACTCCAAAATTCAATTAATCATTGAATAATCGCTTGTATTGACATAAATCATGCTTTGCAAACAAAAACAGGTTTAAAATCTAGCTTATGAACGTTTCGAGAATAATCAAGGATTAAATTGTAACATTTTCAAAATAATAAGACAATTTTATGAAACAAGAGTCACACGGACGTGTAATGCACGCTTGATCCAATAAGTATCAAATTTTATGCTCAAACTCAAAACATTTCCTAATTGTGACCTTTAGGTACCGCCATAGACCTATAAGAAATAACTAAATTCTTCAACAATTCATCTATACATTCTATACCAAAACCAATTCTATTACCTTCCCTTAATTGGCACCAAGAGACACCATTCAGATCTAACAACACAAGCAATACTATTAAGCATTACAAGCTTCTCAACCAACTATCATCCTTACAACAATTCATACCGTTCTATTTAATTTATAGTCATTTCATTTCTTAGCAACTCAAACCACATCCACAACATCACAAATATACCAATTGTATATTCAACTCAACTTCACCACCATTAATTTTTCCCATTCTGGACAACACAAAATCATCAAACATATAGAGCACTTAATCAACAATGGCACCTCTATTTTTGTCCCAATTTGGGCAGCATGAAACAACAACCATGCAGGGTAGTTAATCAACCATAAATACTTTTATTCTGTCGTTCTTGTACCATCATAAACAACAACAGGACAGAGTAATAAATTAACATCAAAGCACTTCGGCCAACCTACATTTATAACATTCAAGCAACTTAAATTGCATCACTACAACAACTACTTTTACATCAATAATACGACTTATATTCGTGATCATTTGGACATCATAAATGAATATTTGGACAACTTACAACGACAACATAGCATGTTTTAAAATAACATTAAATGGATTTTTTATAACTTATTTTGGACAGCATTTAATCACAAAAAATGTAGTGCAATAACTAATTTCAGACTCATTTGTACACCTCAATTTGTAGCACTTAAACATCCCAATTAAAAACATTTATACACCTCAATTACAGTGATAGAACATCTCAATTTCCAGCAACTAAACACTTCAATTTACAGTACTTAAACACTTCAATTTACAGCATTTAAACACTTTAACTTGCGGTGCTTAAAAAGGGCATTAAAAGTACAGAAATGAACAGAAACAACATCTACTTTGCTTGAGCAATAGGAGATTTTTGCACAATTAGATAGCAACTAAATCTGCAATAAACGAGTTTAACCAATACAAAACAATAGCAACCATGTAATTTGTAAAGAAAAATTTTTTTTCCATTTGACTAACATCGAATCATCCATGTAAAATTGATAAAATTTCAAGCATGGAAATAATAAAGGAGTTTAAAGAAAAATCACAAAAAATTTCCGTGGCCGAATTTACCTACCAAATCCTTGGCCTTCCCATTGCCAATTGGTCCTCCTTCCTGCTTGTTAGCGAGCTTTAAACTCTCACATAAACAACCTAATTGCTTCATTTCATCTACCATGCAGCCGAATCTCCCTTTAGCTCCTCCATTCGAATCGGCCCTGAAAAATTAAAATCAAAGCCGATTGAGGTGAAATGAAAATTTTATCCTTTCTTTCTTTCTCCACTTGGTTTATCTGTCCACCAATAGCCTTTCATGCACCCCCCACCATCATTATATTTAACATTTTAAAAGTATTCATTTTTCATTTTTCCCCCTCCTAACTATCATAACAGATTATATTTCATTTTATGTTTTTCTTTAATTTTAATTTACTTAAATTTTTTATACAAATCTCATGGAAAAACATGCCACCACCGTCCACTATAAATAATAAGGTATAATTGCCTTCTTAATACCTGTTCATTGTTCCTAATTAAAAATTTCTCTAATAACTAAACTTTTATTAATTAGTCCTTATACCTTGATTAATCACTAATTCAATAAAATTACTTATCCAAATTTCAATTCACCTATAATATAGCTCCACAAATATTTAATAAAAATATTTACAATCTCGGTCTACAAAAAGGGAGTCCCGGAACCACATTTTTCGATACCACTAACCTTATGATTGTTACACTTGCATCTTAATTAACTATCAATTAAAAAAATATTAGACCAAAATTTAATATACTTCTATTCTAGCTTTGTAAATATTAAATTGATGAGCACAGTTTACAGAAATGACATTTCAGAACTGAGGTTTCTGACACCACTGGAAACCGTATCGTTAACGCTTTCCACCAACAATTCAAAACACTTGAAGTTGAAATTTTCTACTAAAAATCATTAGCAATGAATTCCTAAAAGAAAACTCTCAAAGAGTGTTATAGATTTAATAGATCAAAAAGTGATTGCAAATGAAAGAGGATGGCATATTTACAAAGACATAGACAGCCAAGAGTCCTTAAAAGGTAAGCTTTGATGGATAAGAGATGGCATGAATTTCAACTATTATCTTCAAGACTTTAAAAACACAAAAAAGGATTATAGCTAAAGGCATATACAATTCGACCATTGCTTAATAGATATGAGTAACTGGATCAGATTACATCATTATTAACACTTAGATAACTTTAAAGACACAATTAAACCATTAGCATTGTGTTAAACACGATAAAGGCAAAAATAATAATTAATGTCACACCCCAAATTTGGATAACCCAAATTTTAGGTGCATAGACTGGAAGATGTCTATTCTAGCGCACTCTAGAACTTAGTTTGCCAAATAGTAGCTTCTGGTGAACTAATGTTTCGCGTGAATTAACTATCCACTCAGGGAAGTATATCAAGAGTCAATCTTTGACATGTTCTTTAGCAAAGAAAGAATGTAACATTTAAGAAGAGTAAGCTTTGTGTATGTCACTAACAAATGTATATTATGCCTAGTTTGTTCCGGTACTGTGAAGGGCAAGTCTTAGTAACTAAATATGGTTATAAACCAATTAAACAGATTAGACAAATGGCATTTGAAAAGGACTTTCATTTATGTTTCCTTTAGATTCCGTAGGATTTTATTAAGGGCACATTCTGAAATTTTGGTACAATTGTCAAATTCCAGTAAATGGGAGTGGATTATATATATGTGTCAGAAAGGTTCGTGAGAGGGTTTTCTATTTCCTTTTAGAGTAACTCTTTGATTCTTTCCTTTCATAAGTATTAAATGTTATTTCTGGTTCTTTTTCTTATGTGATTTGGAAGCTAAGGATTCTTGAATGAGACAGGGGCGTTCGATCTCCTGGTAAGTCTGGTAACTTTGCATGTTAAGAATAAGGATGCTATGAATTATATGGGTAGTAGGTGATTAATGAAAAGCCCTACAAAGAGATTTTCTGTAATTGAAATGTTAGCAATCTGTCTGTAAATGGGTTTAATGATGAATTCAGGTTCTATAAGCAGTTGTTGATAGTTTGAATTGGATGTCCAAGTTTGAAGTTGATAGTTGTAGTAGGTGAGTCTTAGGTGAGTTCATAATATCTATTCATGCAAGTTTTTGTAGACAAGTTTTCTCTGATTGATGTATCAAAAATGATGAGTGTGTAAACGAATGATTACTGATAATAAGTATGTATCTTTGATATTGGTCCCTATAAGTCTAGAATATAATAAACCATGTGGATGAGTGAATATGGTTTTGTGGAGCAGCTACGTGTATGTGTCCGGAACGTGTGTGTGTGTAGTATGTAATGAAGTATGCTTTGGTTAAAAAGATGATTTAGTCTACTTGAATGTCTAACATATGATTGAAATTGTTTGGGAAATGGGGGTGTCTATAAGTGTAGAGAGGTTGAGTTGTGAGTTTGGTCACCATGATGGTATACAATGAAGTCCATCAGGACAGTAAACATGAATTTTGATATGTAAATTCTGAAGTAAGTCCATGGCCATGGCACATTCTGAAAAGGGAAAATAAACCACATTGATCGACTAGGGTTCTTTGCGTTTCCCAAGGTAATATTGGGCAAACCTCACATGATGTAAGTTTAGGAAACACGACAGTTATTGGATGCCTAAGTGGCATACTACTAGTATTTATGGCTTACTCTAATTTGGCCTTTATGGAGCATTTTGTTAGCCTTTGTGGCATTCTGTTACCTTTTGTGACATTATGATATGGCTTTTTTGGCATTCTGTTAGCTTTGTGACATACTATGTATAATGTCTTTGTAGTGTAATCTATATGTCGCATTTTTGGCATACTCTGTTCAGCCATAATGGTGTATTCTGGTAAGTGTATGAAAAGGCTATGATCTGACTGAAGCTCTAAAGTGCAAGATTTTGTGATAAAATCGATTAAGCCTTAAGGAAATTTCTTGAGAAAAAGTATGATTCAACATGTTAAAAAGGGGTATCCGCTGTTGTTATCTGTCAGATTAGTATTCTGACAGCTCTAATTTGACCCTAGTCGGGAAGTGGTTTCGAGACCACAAAACTAAGTCACAAAATTATTTAAATGCTCTTTTCTATGTTTATTATATGTGAAGTATCATGTGTGAAAGTATAATGTCTAATTTTTGTCATTTGAATGTGAAATTATGAAAAAGGACTTATGTGATAAACTTGAAGAATGTGTTAGGAAGAAATGAGGTGACCGAATAATGCATGGCTTATTAAAAGGGAGGACTTGCATGTCAAATTGTCCAATTTAAAGTTAGTGGCCGACCATGATAATGATTATTTGTAATATATGCATTTTATATATATAAGAAATATAATTATTAAATGTTTTATAAAATGAAATAAGAATTAATAAAACAAAAAGGGGTGAAAAAGAACAAAGTTTGTTCATCTTTGTTCTTTCTTAACCGAAAAACCAAGTAAAAGAGAAAAGGAAAAGTTTCTGAGAAGTTCGGCCATGCTTGTAACTAGATTGAGGTATGTTTGATATTATTCTTTAAAATTCATGTATATTTTAAGTTGTTAGTTTGAATTCTACCTGACCCATGGTTCAAATTTTTCTATTTGATGGAGATGATATTCAGCCATGGATGTTGTATTTCTTGGTTGGTGTTTTGATATTTTTGTGATGAGGCATGAAGATGGTTGATTTTGAGTGTTTAATAAAAAGGATTGGATGTGAGTGTGTGTGAAATAGCAAATGATGAGTCTTGGTAACTTCATAAAGTGTTCGACCATTGTGTTAAAATGTTATACTTGTGTTTAAATTTGGAATTTAATAGCTATATGGCTAGTATGAGTATAGATGACCGAATATGAACATGAATTATGATGTGAATGAATTGTTGTTAAATAATGGCCGAATGTGCTTAAATCCATGCAAGGTTGGGTTTGTTAGTAAATTGAGATAAATAGAATGAAATTACCATTTGTAAATTGTAAATGTGAGATCATCTTTGATTGAATTGAAAATGTCCTTGTGCTATAATCATTTAAGCGGTTAGAAAGATTGCCGAATATGAATTGATGAGAGAAATGAGGTAAAAGATGAGTTTGAGCTTGTAAATGATATATGTGATTTAATTGAGAATTTATAATTGACTAAAGTGATCATTGTGTAATTATTTATATATTTTTATTTATTTATAATGGCCGAATGTAGCATGAATAAGGATGTGAATAAATTGTAGTTATAGAGGTTGTCAATGAAAAATATGAGTTGGATGAGCTAATGCTGAATGGACTTGTGGAATTAAGTATTAAAAGATTTTTTTCATTAATTAGTTAAGTGATATTCGGCTATATGAATAGCATGTGCACTTGATGTTATATTACAGTCTAAGAATGGTTGTATGAAAGTAAGGTTAATGAATGTAGTAGTGCCATGTGAAGTGTGTAAATTACATGACTTTGATAAATGTTATTTGTGTTTTGAGACTTATCAATGTTTTTTTTATGTGCCGAATATGATTTTGGATGAATGAGATGTGATAATTATAGTATTTTATAAATTGCCGAATGTGGTTTTAAATAATAGAGATGTGATAAGTTGAATTTGTTAATCAAGCTCAAGAGCATAAATAGCCAATTTTGGATAAAGGGAAAGCGAAACTAGTCGATTAGTCAATCCGTAGTTATTCGATAAAATCCAAGGTAAGTTCTTAAGTGTTTGTGTTTGATCATGTTATATGCTTAAGAGTTGAATAATCATAATTAAGAAGATGTTTGATTGTATATATATACATATGTTCTTTGTGTTGAATGAATATTAAATTAAAGTTATGAGCCGTATGTGACTAGCATATCTAGTCGACTTTGATACTATTAAATGATGTACTAAGATATGTGTGCCAATGTGGAAATTAAACCCTATGTGGTTGAAAGGATGAAAATCTTTGTTCATAGATATGTGTTTCAGTTATACGTAATTGAAGTATAAGTTATGAAAGTACAAAAGAACAGGTGAATTGTTTATTGAAATGTGATATTCGAGCCTCGGCCTAGCAAGCTTTAAGCTGGTGAATAATATTATTAGGCTTCGAGCCTAGCAGGCTATAATGCCGATGAGATAATATCGGGCTTCGAGCCTAGCAGGCTATAATGCCGATGAAATGATATCAGGCTTTAAGCCTAGCAGGCGAAATGCCAGTGAATGAGTTCAGACTTAAAGTCTAGCAGGCTTCGTGCCGGTGATGAATTCGGGTTTAAAACCTAGCAGGCTATGTGACAGCCCAAAATTGACCCTAGTCGGGAAGTGGTTTCGGGACCGCTAAACCGAGTCACCGAAAGGTTTGAATGTGATGTTTATTGTCTAGAATATGTAATCATGAATGTGTGAAAATTTCAAGCTTCGATTTAGTCGATTGCATGTGAATTTAGTCAATAGGACTTATATGAGAAAATTTTAAAATGTGATAGGTCAATGCATGAGGACCTATTAGTGCATGTGGAAGAAAAAGGGGACTTGCATGTCAAAGTGCCCAATTCTTGATAAGTGGCCGGCCAAGCATGACTCCATTCCTCCAAGTTTATGTTGTTTATTATTTAATATTGGTAAGTAAATTAAAATAAATTAAAGAAAGGAATTAAAAAGGGAGAGATGAATAAAATAAGGAGGGAAGAGGGATTGTTCATCTTTTTTTTCTTTGGCCATTGCCGTGAGTGAGGAGAAGGAAGGGAGATTTGGTTATTGGATTTTGGCTTGGAAGATGGCTAGAATGAGGTATGTATTGAATGATTCTTGAAAATCTATGCATGTTTGAGATGGTTAGTTCAAATTCTACTCATCCTATAGATTAGACTTAGGATTTTGAGGTTGAAATTCGGCCAAGAAGCTTGAAACTCTTAGTAGATGTGTTAATGTCATTAAAATGGATAGTAATGTAGGATATGGTGAGTGGTTAATTGCTTTTAACTTGAAAGTTGAGGTTAAAGGGGTTAAGTGATTGCCGAATCTAATTTAGGGGTGGAGGATTGTGTTCATGTTATATTGGATAGGTAGAGGTTGTAATGAGGTTGAAATTGTTGAATCGTTAGCTTGGTAACTAATGAAGTAATCGGCCATATGGGGTAAAAATGGGATGTTCATTTTAGTTGTTGTTTCATTTTTTGTGAGAAATGGGTCAAGTATTCATGAGATGAAATTGTGTGATTTAGATAAATTAAAGGTAATAGTATAGTTGATGAATATATATAGATATACATATTCGGCCATCACTTAGGAGCTTATGTGATGTTGAGTTGAGCTTTGCATATTCAGCTACATATAAATATATACACATATATATGTAAGCCCATTCGTGATACTACCTTAGGACTATGTATATATAACCGACAAAAGAATGGGAAAAACTAGCAAGGGTGAAGGCCGAATGAGCTATAGGTGGTGTGGATGACTTTTATACATGTGGGTGTGTGTGTATGCCATTTAGTTGGTGACATTCGGCATTTCTTAATTAACATTAGAGATGAGTGAATGAAATCGGCATGTGTGTTTGTGAAAATGCCGAATGTGAATTTGGATAATATTGAGTAATGTATGTGCTTTAAAATGATGGAATGGAGTGGATGCTTTAAATGTGTTATGAACAATTATAAGTTAAATTAAGGGTTGCTAAATTACCATTGTCATTGCCGAATATACAAACATACATATGCATGTGTAATTGAAGTATGAATGTTTAGCAAGATGGTTAAACTAGTTAAATTATTGATTTAGCTCAAGGAGTTAAAGGAGGTGAATCGAGCAAAGGCAAAGAAAAGGTTATCGAGTAGCCGAGTTGGAACCGTCTTACCCCACACGAGGTAAGTCATTAAGCATGTAGTTGGTATTATTTCAAATGGTCATAATGTTTATGTATTGATGCTGAATGGAATGAATAAATATACATATATATATGCATGTACGTATGTGATGATGAAATTGTTGAATGAAAAGAAAAGAGGTAAGATGTACTGAGTTGTTGATCTCGGCACTAAACGTGCGGGTATAACCATTTATGACCATGAGATTTGGCGCTAAGTGCGCGGGATTAAATTGTACAGCACTAAGTGTGCGATTTGACTATGTTGCACTAAGTGTGCGAAATGAATATGATGCACTAAGTGTGCGAATTGACCATGCGGCACTAAGTGTGCGAGTTTGACTATGTAGCACTAAGTGTGCGATTTGATTACGTAGCACTAAGTGTGCGAGTTGATTATATAGCACTGAGTGTGCGGACTCAATATACATTCGTGAATCATTATGGACACTATGTGTGCGACACTATTGAGTCGATCGCGGACAGCGGATCGGGTAAGTGTCTTGAGTACATGGCTAATAGGTGCTATGCTTATACTTGGTGTTGAGCTCGGTAAGTTTGAACCTATGTGACAAATATACTTGAAGTCACGTACATAAAAATTATCGTAGGATGGGTGAAAGGCCGTTTAGTCGTTTGATTGTAACGAAAATAAATTGATTTATGAAATTGCCTCAATGTCCTATTGAGGAGTATATGGAATGTGAATGCATGAATTGATATGAAACTGAATCGATAGGTTGGAGGAACTATGGTATGGTTCGGTATGGATGGAGTAAATTATCTCGTTCCATTTTGTTTCCTCTTGTGATAATGTTATTGATGGATGGTAGTGCATTGCTTATGACTTACTGAGTTATAAACTCACTCGGTGTTTCCTTGTCACCCATTATAGGTTGCTTGGACTCATCTATTTTTGCGGGGTCAGGCCGTCATCGAAGTCATCACACCGGATAGCAAGTTTTGGTACTTTCTTCTTAGTTGGCTTAGAAGAACATTTTGGCATGTATAGGCTATTACGTTGTGTTTGAACTTTGGCATGTAAAATTTAAGCCATGCGAAGATGGCACGAATGTTCGATTGAGTTGGATCAAGGGTAGGCATGAAATGGACCTAGTTACTTTCGTAAGAGATGCTGGCAGCAGCAGTGTCATGAGATTGAAAAATCACTAAAAATAGTAGGAGTGGAATTAATTGATGAATAAATTATGTAATCGAAGCTCGATGAGTCTGTTTTCATGAGGAAGTAACGAAAAGATCATATGGGCAGTATATTAAGAGATAATCAGATTTTTGTGGGACTAGGCCAGAACGGTTTCTGGATTCCCTGCTCCGACTTTTGAAATTCATTATAAATTAACCAGAGATAATTAGGGGTCGTACCATATATGTACAGATTCCCCTCTGAGTCTAGTTTTCATAGAAACAAACGGCATCAGTATTGAAGCCCCGTGCAGGGTGATATCCAAGTCGTAATGGGCAAAGGTCAGTGTAGTCGACCCCTGCAACATGGGAGACTTTGACTAATAAACTGTACTAATTGGCCCGACCAAAAATTCTAGAAAAAAATACAAAGATGGGCACATGAGTCTAGTTTCTGGGAAAAATCACGAAACTGATTTTCGAGTTACGAAACTCAAGATATGATTTTTAAAACGGCTAGTACACAGATTGGGCAGTTTCTGGAAAATAAATTTTACAAGGGGTTAAAGTCAGTTAACACCTCATGTCCGACTCCGGTGTCGGTTTCGGGTTCGGGGTGTTACATTTGATTGGTATCAGAGCTATGGTTTAGTCGGTTCTAGGACTACCATAGCGCGTATGAGTCTAGCTATACATGCCGAATGTTAATGTTTAAATGTGTGATGACTTCCGACGGTTGAAATGTTTTTGTTTTGATTAGTAAATGGACCCCGGTGAAGAAAGAACCCTAGCGGATGACGTTGAGAGCGTAGCGGCTGCTCCTGCACAAGGGACGCCGCCTGTTGAACCTCAGTCATCTGCGAATAATCAAGGTGAGGGGGCTAAACAAGCCTTCTTTACCATGATGAATGAGTGGGTCGCGCAATATGCCCGAACCAACCCGGCTGTCCAACAATTCCCAAATTTGAATAATCCACCCCAAGAGCCTGTAATGCCATCAGTCGCTGATCCTGTGAGGCTGAGTAAGCCACCTGTAGACTTGATTAGGAAGCGTGGGGCAGAGGAGTTCAAGGCCATAGTAACTGATGATGCCGAAAGGGCCGAGTTCTGGCTTGATAACACCATTCGGGTGTTCGATGAATTGTCATGCACACCCGACGAATGTCTAAAATGTGCTGTATCTTTGTTGCGAGACTCAGCCTACTATTGGTGGAGGACCTTGATTTCCATAGTCCCGAACGAGCGAGTAACTTGGGACTTCTTTCAAACGGAATTCCGAAAGAAATTTATTAGCCAACGGTTCATTGATCAGAAGCGTAAGGAGTTCTTGGAACTCAAGCAAGGCCGTATGACTGTATCTGAATACGAACATGAATTCGTAAGACTCAGTAGGTATGCCCGGGAGTGTGTAGCTGATGAGGTTGCTATGTGCAAAAGATTCGAGGAAGGATTGAATGAAGATTTAAAGCTACTAATGGGTATTTTGGAAATAAAAGAATTCGTAACACTAGTCGAACGAGCCTGCAAGGCGAAAGAACTTGGAAAGGAGAAGAGGAAGGCTGAATTGGAAGCTAGAGATTATCGTAAAAGATCGACGAGTAAAGCTCCGTTCTCAGCTGTAAAGAAGTTCAGGGAGGACATTAATAAGTCGAGGGCGACTGCGGGAATTTCCATCAGGGCAAGACCATCGATGGGCTCCCGAGCTACTTCGGTAGCTAGTGTGGGCAATAATCGTCACGAGAAACCTGAATGTCCCCAATGTGGAAGACGACACCTAGGTGAATGTTGGGGCAAGTCTACTAGCAGGGCCTGTTACGGATGCGGTTCGAAGGACCACTTTATTAGAGATTGCACGGAGCTGGATGAGAAGAATAAGATTCAAGGTGCAAGACCTAGTGGAGTGACATCTAGAGGTAGACCACCGAGAATTTTAGGAGGCAGGGGTGGTAGTCAGAGGGGGGCCTCTGATACGGCCGATCGAGCCGAGAACCGTACTCCTGCTAGAGCATATGCCGTTCGCTCACGGAGGAGGCATCCTCCCCCGACGTCATCACTGGTACCTTCACTCTCTTTGATACTAATGTGATTGCATTGATTGACCCTGGTAATACTCATTCATATGTATGCGAAACCTTAGCAACCAGTAAGACTCTACCTGTTGAGTCTACTGAGCTCGTAATTCGAGTATCAAACCCTTTGGGTCAATGCGTACTTGTTGATAAAGTGTGTAAGAGATGCCCTCTAATAATCCGAGAATCCTGTTTTCCGGCCGATTTGATGCTTTTGCCGTTCGACGAGTTTGATGTTATTCTTGGTTTGGATTGGTTAACCGCGCATGATGCGGCTGTGAATTGCAAAAGCAAGACTATCGATTTGAGGTGCGCAAATAACGAAATAATCCGAGTTGAGTCTGCGGACTTAAGGGGGTTGCCAGCTGTAATATCAGCAATGTTGGCCCAGAAATATGTAAGGAAAGGGTGCGAAGCATACCTCGCGTATGTACTTGATGACAAGGAGTTAGAAAAGAAACCCGAATCTGTGCCGGTGGTTTGTGAATACCCGGATGTTTTTCCTGAAGAATTACCGGGTTTGCCACCTGTTCGGGAGATAGATTTTGGTATTGAGCTTGTACCTGGAACTACGCCAATTTTGATAGCTCCGTATCGTATGGCACTAACCGAGTTAAAAGAATTGAAAGCTCAATTGCAAGAGTTGACGGATAGAGGTTTCGCTCGACCAAGTTTCTCACCTTGGGGTGCACCAATATTGTTCGTGAAAAAGAAGGACGGAACCATGAGGTTGTGTATTGACTATCGTCAACTGAATAAAGTGACGATAAAGAATAAGTATCCGTTACCGCGTATTGATGATCTGTTCGATCAATTAAAGGGAGCATCGGTGTTTTCAAAGATAGATTTGAGATCGGGTTATTATCAGTTGCGGATTCGAGATTCGGACGTACCCAAAACTGCTTTCAGAACGAGGTACGGTCACTACGAGTTCTTAGTGATGCCGTTTGGGCTCACTAATGCCCCTGCGGTGTTTATGGATTTGATGAATCGGATCTTCAGGCCGTATTTGGATCGGTTCGTAGTTGTGTTTATTGATGACATCTTGGTCTATTCAAGAGATGAGACCGAACATGCCGAGCATCTGAGGCTAGTGTTGCAAATTTTGCGGGATAAGCAGTTATATGCTAAGTTCAGTAAGTGTGAGTTCTGGTTAAGAGAGGTTAGCTTCTTGGGTCATGTGGTATCCGCATCGGGTATTCGAGTTGACCCGAGCAAAATTTCAGCCATACTTAACTGGAAGCCTCCGAGAAATGTTACCGAAGTCCGGAGCTTTCTAGGGCTCGCCGGTTATTACCGACGATTTGTCAAAGGTTTCTCGATGATAGCCACACCAATGACGAAGCTACTTCAAAAGGATTTTAAGTTCGAATGGACGGAGAAATGTCAGAAAAGCTTCGATCAACTGAAAACTCATTTGACTGAAGCTCCAATTTTGGTGCAACTCGAATCGGGTAAAGAGTTTGTCATTTATAGTGACGCATCCCTACTTGGGTTGGGTTGCGTATTGATGCAAGAAGGTCGAGTTGTGGCCTATGCGTCAAGACAATTGAAGCCACACGAGAGAAATTATCCGACCCATGATCTCGAACTAGCCGCCATTGTGTTTGCATTGAAAATATGGCGACATTATTTGTTTGGTGAGAAGTGCCATGTGTTTTCGGATCACAAAAGTCTCAAATATTTGATGACTCAACGAGACTTGAATCTGCGACAAAGACGTTGGCTTGAGTTGTTGAAAGATTACGAGCTTGTCATTGATTACCACCCGGGAAAGGCTAATGTGGTTGCGGACGCCTTAAGCCGGAAATCACTGTTTGCTTTGCGAGCGATGAATGTACACTTGTCTGTTCTACCTGACAATGTGTTAGTAGCTGAATTAAAAGCCAAACCATTATTGACTCATCAAATTCGTGAAGCTCAGAAAGTCGATGATAAATTGGTTGCAAAACGAGCTGAGTGTGTTCCGAACAAGGAATCGGAGTTTCAGATTGATGATGATGGTTGTTTGAGGTTTAGAAGTCGTTTGTGTGTTCCAAGGAATTCGGAACTCATTCCGATGATTCTGAACGAAGCCCATTGTAGCCGAATGTCAATTCACCCAGGGAGCACGAAAATGTACAACGACTTGAAACATCAGTTTTGGTGGCATGGTATGAAACGAGACACCTCCGACTTTGTTTCGAGATGTTTAATATGTCAACAAGTGAAAGCGGAACATCAAGTGCCTTCAGGGTTACTTCAGCCGATCATGATACCCGAGTGGAAATGGGACCGAGTCACAATGGACTTTGTGTCCGGACTGCCATTGTCCGCAAGTAAGAAGGATGCGATTTGGGTTGTTATTGATAGGCTGACTAAGTCGGCTCACTTTATCCCCGTGCGTACGGATCTTTCATTGGATAAACTAGCCGAATTGTATGTCTCTCAGATTGTGAGATTACATGGAGTACCTATTTCTATCGTGTCGGATAGAGATCCGAGACTCACCTCACGATTTTGGAAGAAATTACAAGAAGCTTTGGGTACCAAGCTGCATTTTAGCACCGCTTATCACCCCCAAACCGATGGTCAATCCGAGCGGATAATTCAGATACTTGAGGATATGTTGAGATGTTGCATCCTCGAGTTCAGTAGTTCATGGGAGCAGTATTTACCTTTGATTGAATTCGCTTACAACAATAGTTTTCAATCAAGTATTAAGATGGCACCTTATGAGGCTTTGTACGGTCGTAAATGCCGTACGCCATTGTTTTGGACCGAGCTTGGTGAAAGTAAAATTTTCGGAGTTGATTTGATTAAAGATGCCGAACAAAAAGTAAAGGTAATCCGCGAAAGTCTGAAGGTAGCCACAGATCGTCAAAAATCGTATGCGGATTTAAAACGAAAGGACATTGAATATCAGGTGGGAGATAAAGTGTTTCTTAAAGTGTCACCTTGGAAGAAGGTACTCAGATTTGGCCGTAAAGGCAAGTTGAGCCCGAGATTCATTGGGCCGTACGAAATTTCCGAACGAGTGGGGCCGGTTGCATATAGATTGATTTTGCCCCCTGAACTTGAAAAGATTCACGATGTCTTCCATGTTTCAATGCTTCGACGTTATAGATCCGATCCGTCACATGTGATTAATCCCTCAGAAGTTGAAATTCAATCTAACTTGAGCTATGAAGAAGAACCGATTCGTATCCTAGCTCGTGAAGTGAAAGAGTTGCGAAATAAAAGGGTTCCGTTGGTTAAGGTGTTGTGGCTCAAACACGGGATCGAGGAAGCAACCTGGGAACCCGAGAGCTCGATGAAAGAACGATATCCAAACCTATTTACCGGTAAGATTTTCGAGGACGAAAATTTCTTAAGTGAGGGAGAGTTGTGACAGTCCAAAATTGACCCTAGTCGGGAAGTGGTTTCGGGACCGCTAAACCGAGTCACCGAAAGGTTTGAATGTGATGTTTATTGTCTAGAATATGTAATCATGAATGTGTGAAAATTTCAAGCTTCGATTTAGTCGATTGCATGTGAATTTAGTCAATAGGACTTATATGAGAAAATTTTAAAATGTGATAGGTCAATGCATGAGGACCTATTAGTGCATGTGGAAGAAAAAGGGGACTTGCATGTCAAAGTGCCCAATTCTTGATAAGTGGCCGGCCAAGCATGACTCCATTCCTCCAAGTTTATGTTGTTTATTATTTAATATTGGTAAGTAAATTAAAATAAATTAAAGAAAGGAATTAAAAAGGGAGAGATGAATAAAATAAGGAGGGAAGAGGGAGTGTTCATCTTTTTTTTCTTTGGCCATTGCCGTGAGTGAGGAGAAGGAAGGGAGATTTGGTTATTGGATTTTGGCTTGGAAGATGGCTAGAATGAGGTATGTATTGAATGATTCTTGAAAATCTATGCATGTTTGAGATGGTTAGTTCAAATTCTACTCATCCTATAGATTAGACTTAGGATTTTGAGGTTGAAATTCGGCCAAGAAGCTTGAAACTCTTAGTAGATGTGTTAATGTTATTAAAATGGATAGTAATGTAGGATATGGTGAGTGGTTAATTGCTTTTAACTTGAAAGTTGAGGTTAAAGGGGTTAAGTGATTGCCGAATCTAATTTAGGGGTGGAGGATTGTGTTCATGTTATATTGGATAGGTAGAGGTTGTAATGAGGTTGAAATTGTTGAATCGTTAGCTTGGTAACTAATGAAGTAATCGGCCATATGGGGTAAAAATGGGATGTTCATTTTAGTTGTTGTTTCATTTTTTGTGAGAAATGGGTCAAGTATTCATGAGATGAAATTGTGTGATTAGATAAATTAAAGGTAATAGTATAGTTGATGAATATATATAGATATACATATTCGGCCATCACTTAGGAGCTTATGTGATGTTGAGTTGAGCTTTGCATATTCCGCTACATATATATATATATACACATATATATGTAAGCCCATTCGTGATACTACCTTAGGACTATGTATATATAACCGACAAAAGAATGGGAAAAACTAGCAAGGGTGAAGGCCGAATGAGCTATAGGTGGTGTGGATGACTTTTATACATGTGGGTGTGTGTGTATGCCATTTAGTTGGTGGCATTCGGCATTTCTTAATTAACATTAGAGATGAGTGAATGAAATCGGCATGTGTGTTTGTGAAAATGCCGAATGTGAATTTGGATAATATTGAGTAATGTATGTGCTTTAAAATGATGGAATGGAGTGGATGCTTTAAATGTGTTATGAACAATTATAAGTTAAATTAAGGGTTGCTAAATTACCATTGTCATTGCCGAATATACAAACATACATATGCATGTGTAATTGAAGTATGAATGTTTAGCAAGATGGTTAAACTAGTTAAATTATTGATTTAGCTCAAGGAGTTAAAGGAGGTGAATCGAGCAAAGGCAAAGAAAAGGTTATCGAGTAGCCGAGTTGGAACCGTCTTACCCCACACGAGGTAAGTCATTAAGCATGTAGTTGGTATTATTTCAAATGGTCATAATGTTTATGTATTGATGCTGAATGGAATGAATAAATATACATATATATATATGCATGTACGTATGTGATGATGAAATTGTTGAATGAAAAGAAAAGAGGTAAGATGTACTGAGTTGTTGATCTCGGCACTAAACGTGCGGGTATAACCATTTATGACCATGAGATTTGGCGCTAAGTGCGCGGGATTATTGTACAGCACTAAGTGTGCGATTTGACTATGTTGCACTAAGTGTGCGAAATGAATATGATGCACTAAGTGTGCGAATTGACCATGCGGCACTAAGTGTGCGAGTTTGACTATGTAGCACTAAGTGTGCGATTTGATTACGTAGCACTAAGTGTGCGAGTTGATTATATAGCACTGAGTGTGCGGACTCAATATACATTCGTGAATCATTATGGACACTATGTGTGCGACACTATTGAGTCGATCGCGGACAGCGGATCGGGTAAGTGTCTTGAGTACATGGCTAATAGGTGCTATGCTTATACTTGGTGTTGAGCTCGGTAAGTTTGAACCTATGTGACAAATATACTTGAAGTCACGTACATAAAAATTATCGTAGGATGGGTGAAAGGCCGTTTAGTCGTTTGATTGTAACGAAAATAAATTGATTTATGAAATTGCCTCAATGTCCTATTGAGGAGTATATGGAATGTGAATGCATGAATTGATATGAAACTGAATCGATAGGTTGGAGGAACTATGGTATGGTTCGGTATGGATGGAGTAAATTATCTCGTTCCATTTTGTTTCCTCTTGTGATAATGTTATTGATGGATGGTAGTGCATTGCTTATGACTTACTGAGTTATAAACTCACTCGGTGTTTCCTTGTCACCCATTATAGGTTGCTTGGACTCATCTATTTTTGCGGGGTCAGGCCGTCATCGAAGTCATCACACCGGATAGCAAGTTTTGGTACTTTCTTCTTAGTTGGCTTAGAAGAACATTTTGGCATGTATAGGCTATTACGTTGTGTTTGAACTTTGGCATGTAAAATTTAAGCCATGCGAAGATGGCACGAATGTTCGATTGAGTTGGATCAAGGGTAGGCATGAAATGGACCTAGTTACTTTCGTAAGAGATGCTGGCAGCAGCAGTGTCATGAGATTGAAAAATCACTAAAAATAGTAGGAGTGGAATTAATTGATGAATAAATTATGTAATCGAAGCTCGATGAGTCTGTTTTCATGAGGAAGTAACGAAAAGATCATATGGGCAGTATATTAAGAGATAATCAGATTTTTGTGGGACTGGGCCAGAACGGTTTCTGGATTCCCTGCTCCGAATTTTGAAATTCATTATAAATTAACCAGAGATAATTAGGGGTCGTACCATATATGTACAGATTCCCCTCTGAGTCTAGTTTTCATAGAAACAAACGGCATCAGTATTGAAGCCCCGTGCAGGGTGATATCCAAGTCGTAATGGGCAAAGGTCAGTTTAGTCGACCCCTGCAACATGGGAGACTTTGACTAATAAACTGTACTAATTGGCCCGACCAAAAATTCTAGAAAAAAATACATAGATGGGCACATGAGTCTAGTTTCTGGGAAAAATCACGAAACTGATTTTCGAGTTACGAAACTCAAGATATGATTTTTAAAACGGCTAGTACACAGATTGGGCAGTGTCTGGAAAATAAATTTTACAAGGGGTTAAAGTCAGTTAACACCTCATGTCCGACTCCGGTGTCGGTTTCGGGTTCGGGGTGTTACAGGCTAAATGCCGGTGATTTGATAAAAGTCTAAGACTATGAGACCTTGTGTTAAATCGGCAATTTAATTCATCCAATACATTAAGTTGGCTAGGTATGTGATATATACTTATACATGTTAGATCGATTGGAATTGAATCATGAATGTGAAATGAGAAACATAGGTGAAAATGTCATATGTGTATGTGTGTATTCGATCATGGTGAAAGGTTATATGAATTTTGTGAAATACCATTTAGATATGAATGACGTAAGTAACTGTGGTTATGAAATGGTACAATGGCTAAATTCGGTTGAATTAAAGTTGACACTGAAGTATTTAAATGCCTATGTCATATATGTGAGTAAGGGTAAAACCATCGTAAATTATCGATAAGGGTGGACTATGTGCAGAACCATCTTATAATTGCTAATTTGAACGGTTGTGTGTGAATCATTGAGCATGATGTAGTGTATTGATATTATGCTTAAGTGAAATTATAGATATGTGATGAAATTGATTGGTGATATACATGTTTAAATAATATGAATGCAAAGAATGTGTGAAAGAGTAAATTTGTTATAAATCTGCTTGGGACAGCAGCAGTAATGTGATTTTTTGGAAAATCACCATAAATTGTGGGAGTTGAGTTAGAAGCTGAATAAATTATTTAATTAAAGCTTAATGAGTCTAGTTTCTTATAAAAGAAACCGTGTAAGAAAAAGAGTTTCTGATAGTGAGATATTTGAAGTGGCGTGAGACAGAGTCAAATGACTTCGGGGTCCCCTGTTTTGTTTTTAGAAAATCATTATAATTTGTAAAAAATGGTTATAAGATAAAATTTATATTCTTAGACTCCTTAATGAGTCTAGTTTCAAATGAAATCAACAAGAACATATTTTGAATTTTGTACAATGATAAATTTGATTCGTAGTGAAGAGTGGTCAGATTAGTCAAATAGTGAAGCAGGGGAAACTTTAAGAAAAATCTGGTATTGTTTGGTCAAACAAAAAATTCTGAAACTTTTATAGATAGAATATATATGAGTCTATTTTCAGGGAAAATTAACGGCAATTGATTTGGAGTTTAGTAGCTCCATTTATAAATAATTTAGTGACTGTTGCTCAGGAAGACAACTTGTAGTGAATTTGTGATTATGTTGTAGACATTGATAAAACTTGTTAATGAGTTGCTTATTGTTTTCTTATGAACTTACTAAGCGTAAAGCTTACTCCCTTTTCTTTCCCATATTCCCTAGGATTGCCAGGTTAGCTCGAGTTGGAGGCCATCAGAGATATTATCACATTGTCGAGTCTACGCTATCGGCGTAAGTAAATCTTAGTGTTTCGAGTCTATGGCATGTATAGGGTTGTAAAGTTGAATATGTAATATTATGATTAAGCCAAAGACTTTGGCCTGTTATTAAGGTAGTTTGATTATTCATATGCTTGTATGTTATTATCTCCTGTGATGTGGTTTATAGCATGTACATTTAGAATTTGAATTGTGATTCATTGTTGAGTAAGTAAATGATACAAGACTAAGATATAGATAAATATTTAATAATGCCTCATGAATATTTTGGGGCCTTGTAAGCCCGATTAAAGGATAATATACGCGTTTATGAAAAGTTTAAAATTGATTAAAAATTTTTACGGCCTAGTTTTATATAAATGGTTGAGTTTAAATCTGGTAGCACCTCGAACCTTGTTCTGGTGAGGGATACGGGCGAAGGGTGTTACAAGTATATAGGAAAATTCGATGAAAGACTCCACCAATTTGAATAATTATGCTAATAATGTGGAATTCTAAGTAATTTGACTTTCATTATATTGGTATAGTATTATATCTTGCCCTGAGCTCTGATGGAATCTGATCTGTTCACTATAAGTATAGGTATCCGCCAAAAGTATGAACAGTAAGTGGTATCCGGCAAGGATGGTTTATATGATTATTTTTTCAAGATTCATTGTTAGAAGTTACTTGAAGAGAAAGAGAAGGTAGTTCCAACTTTCAAGACCTGAAGTCAATCAACTAGTAGAATGAATGAGAATATAGTACGAATGGTAAGTGGTGTAAAAGTATGATAGTATACAACTGACACTGTGAAGGTATTCTCCAAAGACAGATGTGGAAAGTCCAAATATTTAAAATGAACTTATCAAGAAAAGTTAAAAGGTACGATATTTTTGAAACTCACTAAGTTCCTCTGAACTTACTGGTGTTATATCTATGTTTTAGGTATGATGCGTCAGTGTAAGTACTTGAGGAGACGATGCCAGAATTATGTCAGAGTAGCAGCAAGTGGGGGTATTATGCATACAGTGGGCGTATAGGAAGGTTTGATGTTTAGAAATACTATACATGTTACATCTTAAAAATCGAGTTAGTAGAAATTGGGTTAATGAACCGGGAGTGGTCACGCCCAAAATTTTTTTAAATGACTATAACACCCCTTACCCGTATTCAATGCTGGAACAGGATACGAGGCATTACCGGACTTACATCGCAAGAAAACATACAAATCGAGTCATAAATTTTCATCCAAATTAAAACCATTTGTATTCAATCATAAAGTCCCTAATACGAGCCTACGAGGCCTAAAACATGCTTCGAAAGTGGTTTTGGGTTAAACCGATAACTCAGGGAATTTTTACAAAACAATTTTTGCTATAAACAGGGGTCACACGCTCGTGTGGTTTGGGACACGCTCGTATGGGCAGGCCGTGTGGTCACACAGGCTCATGTCCTTAACCCGTGTAACTCTCTGTTTTGCAATGCATGAACAAATTGAGGTCACACGGCAGAGTCACACTCTCGTGTGCTAGGCCATGTTGTTAATTTAATTTTCATAAAATAGGTGCAGACTTCACATGGCTAGGACACACGCCCATGTTCAGGGCTGTGTCCCTCACACGGCTGAGCATTCTGTTTCTCAAAATTAGGGTGCAGGAGACACACGACCAAAGCACATGCCCATGGAAAAGGCCATGTGTCTACTCGTGTGGACAAAATAAAGGCTATTTACCAAGCCATTTGCCATCTTTATTTGAACACACACATTCACAACCTTAATGGCACAAATCATAGCATACTTAGGCAACCAAGACATCCACAATCAAGGCTAAATCATGTCATTTTATTATCAACACTTAACAAACTTACAACATCATATTTTACAAAATCCAACCATACCAAACTCACATTCTACAAGTTTCAATATGGCTACCATTATCATGCACTGTACCATATAGATTTTCTAGCATACTAATAAATCAAACTTAATCATTTAACTACAAGCTATTTAATCATAAATAAGCATATGGCAACCCATTACTAAACACATAAGCAAAAGGCATTGACACATATACTTATATAAATAGGCTTACAACCATTTAGCCAAAATAAGCCAATTACATGGCTAATTACCAAATTAGATTAAATAAATATAAGCCAGCACATTTGGCCAAGTTCATAATGACACATATACCCAAAATGATCAAGTCCCTATACATGTCATATACTCAAAATATTAAGCTCATCGATACCCAAAATGACAGTTTGATAGTGTGATACGATCTCCGACAATCTCCTATCCGAGCTAGCTTGGTGACACTATAAAACGTGGAAAGTAAAACGGAGTAAGCTATATAACTTAGTAAGCTCAATTCAAGGAAATAAGAAAATCTTGCCATACATTTAACATTCAAGTAATGTAATATAAGATAGTGTAATTTACCATAATCTCATAACCATAATTCATTCCATCACAAACTTACCTTGAAATCATCATTTCACGAATTTAATAATCATAAGCTTTCTGTACATACCCGTACCATCTCATAATAATTTCATACGTATTCTCATCTTTGACATACCCAATGAACCACTTGGAATAATAATGTCAGATACTCGGGAAATCTTACACTTAAGGTGTCACATATGTAGCCATTGCTACCTCTATCTTATAACACATATATGCTTGCTCTCGAGCCATCAACGGGCCTACTCACACAACCTGTCAGTCGAGACGTAGCTACAAGATGCTACCCAGACAAACTGTCAAGTAACTGAAACATATGCCAATATACTTAGCCACCAGTAGGACGTACAGGACCAGCACCCAAATCACATAACATAAAACCCTAGTGAGATGTCACTTGTATCCTAATCTATTCCTAAAGTTCAATTGAGATTTCTCACTTGCCAAAATGTCGTCGAATGTGTCCATAGAGACTTTTACACAATTCATACAAAATTAAAGCATTTAAAATACAATTATAATAAAGCTTATTTACATACGAACTTACCTGGGATGCAAAAATGGCAAAAGGGATCTATTCGTCAATTATTTTGTTTTCCCCCTGATCTAGACCTGAACTTCATTTTTCTTGATCTATAATGTCAAATTTAGCTTATTTAATAATCACATTATTCAATATAATCCAAAAACACATTATGGAAAAATTACATTTTTGCCCCTAACATTTCACCATTTTGTAATTTAGTCCCTTGGCTTGTAAAATGAATTTCTTTCAATTTCATTACAACCCAAGCCTAGCTGAATAATACTTGTACTCATAACGGCACACATTTTTCATTTATTAACACTTTTCTACACATTTTATAATCTTTTACAAATAAGTCCCTAGTTGACATTTTTATCAAAAATCACTTTACAAATGTTGTTTAACTAACAACAAACATGCATTTTCTACCATCAAACATCAAAAGTAAAACATATTCAACATGGGTAAAATTTTAGACTTTAACTTTATTTCAAATTAGTCCTTGAAATAGCTAGATCAAATTACAACGATCTCAAAAATATAAAAATCATTAGAAATGGGACAAGAACGGACTTACAATCGAGCTTGAAAGCTTGGCCAAACCCTAGCTATGGTTTCTCTTCAAATTGTTAGATATGAGGATGAAATTTGAAAAGATGAACACTTTTTATTAAGTTATTTTGGCTTTATTTACCAAATTATAAAATTACCCCTAACTTAAAACATTAGGAATATATCTAACCATATCTATTTTTGTCCATCCTAAATTATAATGGTCTAATTACCATTTAAGGGCCTCCAATATAAAAATTTATAAAAATCAAACACCTTTAGCTTATAGAACTCAAATTTTACACTTATTGCAATTTAGTCCTTTAGTCAAATTGAGCACTCAATTGATAAAATTTCTTAACGAAAATTTCACACAGTTATTCTATCATGCTGTAGACCTTAAAGAAATAATAAAATAAATATTTCTACTTCAGATTTGCGGTCCCAAAACCACTGTTTTGATTTAACCCAAAAACGGTTGTTACAATGACCTTGGCACATTTGTTAATAGATAAGTATCAATTATAGTGATGAAGTAGTGGTAGAGCTATCATTGATGATCTGAGTTTGAATACCTTCGTAAATGTCACACCATGTTTTTAAAATGATTGTTGTAGGAGTGCGAAAAAGGAATTAAATGATTTAGTAGTTAAGAGCTTAAATAAATTTCCTAAGGGTCCTAGGTTCAAGTCTCATCATTCTTTATATTTTTTTGGGGAACTTTTACATGGGAAAAACCCTTCTTGTCATGCACCTTTATTCCCATGCAATATAAGCTTTCCTTCCTTATGTGTGAGTCAACCTTCCTTCATTAGCCCCCTTTTCACTCCCATGATCCCTTTTCCATGCCTTTCTTCCCCCAACTTACCACCATTTTGTCTCCCTTACCATAGAGTATCGTCCAATGCACCTAGACAAGTTTTATTCTCATAATTTTTTTCATTTTGATTATCTCATCCATTCTTTGGCCACCCCGCCTCCTTTCTTCTCCCCTTTTGTTCATTTTTCTTCCATTTCACCTTCTAAACAAATCTTTTTTCCCTAATTCTTCCACATCTCCCCCACTCTTAGACAATCGCACCACCATCTCACCACCATATCTCCACCACTAGACCTCTATCGTCACCACCATCATCGTACAGTTCCCGTGCCGGTGCCATCAACCACCACCGTTTTTCACTATTTTCTTTCTTTTCTCCTCCTCTCTTTGTAATCAACCTTTTTCTTATTCAAACTACATATCTCAATTTCCTTGAAAGGTTTTATTGTTAATCTTTTCTATTATATTATTTTTCTTTTATTATTTATTTGTTAGTTGAGCCTCCTTATCCTAGAGATTGCCTAAGTATTGGTAAATCATTCGATTAGATTATTTCTTTCTTTATTCTCATTTATAAAAGATTCTAATGAGGGTATTTCTTGTTCGCACATGAAATGTTTATTTGAAACCCCTAATCTATACTTCATCCTTCATTGGAACCATTGATTAAGTAAATGATTCAACTTAATCATTTATTTGAAAATATTATTAAAAATGTCAATATATTGTCATGGTATTAATTTTTTAACTAGGATTCAAGGTTGATCTCCTTTCTTAGAGTTGGGAATTGAAATTGTTATTATCGAGTCATACGAATTCGGATGTGGGTCTAACCCAATACAAGCTATATATATTATTAATAATGCCTAAATGAAATATCATTATTTGATTTGTGTTTTATGCGAATACAAGTATTCAAAAACGGAAGACTAAATCCATCAAAACAGATTATACAAGTGATTCTGAATCAACTATTTTTATGAAAAGTATGTTGTGTAGTTATGATTATCACTAATTTAAAAAGTATGTTATTCTCATTCTCATGTTATGTGATATTATGACATAAATGACTTTATATGACTATTAAAATATGATGTTTTGATACATCGAGACAAAATGTGAAATACATGTCAAAACATGCCTATATGATACTATGTGATAAGTGATTCGATGAGCATGATTCACATTCCTAAAGTGATATTTTGTAATAAAGTGAAATTTTGTTCATTATGGTCATATCACATGCATGGGGTTGGGATATGTGTAAGGAGGAAGATTTGATAGCTTATCTGTAAATTTGATGGTTTTGTCTACAACCTACATGGCATCTTATCTGTGAATTTGGCAGTTTATCAACAACCTACATGGCAGCCTGTCTACGAATTTAGTGGCTTCATCAACATATATCTTGGAGTGTTTGGATGGATGAGTTCTAGGGAATTTTTTTCGGAGTGTAGCGGTGATGGGTAGGATATTTTAAAAAGAATTGCATAATTATTTTATAAAGACTGCACTGCCATGATCATGTGCATAAATATTGGTTATTTTGAATAAGTATGTGTTTATTTTTATTTGAACTGTTATAAGACTCACACTAAGCCTAAAAGCTCACCCCTTTAGTTTCATAACGTTTTTAGGTGATTCACGGACATAGGACTTGGATTCAGGTTACGGAGGAGTCTCTCACATGCAATTTTAACAAATGGTTTATGAACTATGGGGTTTGTTACTTTGCACAGTAGACATTGGACATTGGACCTTTATTGGGTTATTTTTACTTTTAAATTTTAAACTATCATGCATGCATGTTTGATGAACTTACAAATATTTTGAATTATTGTTATTTAATTTTTTATGATTTTTATTTGATTTTAAATAAAATTGTAAATTTATGAATTTTCTAAGTATTTTCGAAAGTCCACTGCGAAAGATTTTTTAAAAAAATTTATTTTTAAGAAATAATTAATAATATTGCAAATTCTTTGTTTTAATGACTTAAGACGACATTTCGATAAAATAATGAACTTTTCAATATTCGTGCTCTAATAAGTGTTTTTGTTTGCAAAAATAAAATCACTTAGTATTTAAATTTTAGAGTTTTTGTAAAAACAATTGAAACTAATTGTTTTTAGCAAGTATGGTTTTAATGTGGCTTTCAAAATTTGGCCATAACGTCATAGGCCAGGTCTGGGGGGTTACAATACCCTTAGAGTTTGTCTTTTGTAACTTATAAGTTGTAATAAAATTTTGAAAAACCCATTACAATATGTTAATTGCAAATACTTTCCTTTATTCTTTTAATATGAATGTTTAATCAAATTAATGGGAAATGTCTTTAGTAAAGAGTTTTTGTCAATGGTTTTGTCAATGTGTTCTCTTCATCATCATCAGCCTAAGGTGTAGTAGGAATGAAGAAGTTAGTTGATTGTTTCCACTCCCGCTAAAACATCTCCCATTCTTAACCCTTATGGTGGTAAACATTAAAATTTAGTGTCTTTTTAGAAATGCCACTCAGCTAGTTGAAATCCACTTGAGTGAGATTGACAACCATTTGGGCATGTAGAATCAGGTTGGACCTCCATTTTAGCAAAGCTTCATTGAGATTCTTTTAGGTGTCCTCTTGGAATTTTTTGAGGGCCTCTTCACTGGTCTAGCGTAGGTTTTCCAACTCTACTTTCTGACACTTCTCCTGAACTTTGAGCTTCTCTTTAAAAATAGCTTATTTATACTTCAGCTAATTGATCTACTCTTTTATTTACTTGCACTCAATCTTTGTTTCCTTATATTTGTCCTTTAAATTTAGGACTTGAGTATCAAGTTTTTCAATCAGGCTATTATACTCTTGATGATCTCGGCATAGTTTAGCTATAGAGTCCTCGCCGGTTTTCGCAACTTTTTCTAAATTTACCAGATTATCATTGTATTAATTCTTGGTATCTTAAAAGGCCCAACTCCAAAGCCCATGCTCTATAGATAAAACTTGTGAAGCCTTTGCCATGAGGGAAAGAGGGTATCATTTGGATTAGAAGTAAAGTAAAAGGAAAAAGCTTCTTTGAACTGCTAAGGAACAGAATTTTGTAGTTGTTGAAAATTGGAATTAAGTGAGACTAAAGCTGGTATTGACCCCAATAGATTGCGCTAAGGAAAAATCCTTTCTACTTCAACTGAAGGAGTGTCATGTGGAAGATTACTAGGAGGAACTACTAATTGAGTTAAAGGTATAGCCTTTGTAAGATTCTCCTTTAGGGGAGGATCAGAGATATGAATTTGAGAGTCTACTTCATGGGCGGACTCAACAGGTGGCACTGGAATTTTGGAAAAAGCAATAGCTGAAGAAGGGTGAGAAACTGTAATGGCAAGCTCTTTATTTGGTCTACGCCTTATTAAAGGAAGGCATTCACAACTCTCAGTCTCTTGAACACTCTCGTCTAATCTGGGCCTTTTCTTAGATTTCTTTGTTGTTGTTTTTATTTATGGAGCAACAATAGTCTTCTCCTTTAATTGACCTTCATTAAGAATGGTTGTAATGTCTATGTTCTAAACTAAGATAGGCGCAGAGTGTGAAGTGATAAGGATTCTGCACCAATAACAGGAGAGTTACCTTGGTTTGAAGAATAAGTAGAAGTTGTAACAAGATTACGTATGATATTCCAATTGCGTAGGTGAAGACCACAAATGTTGTAAAAATAAAAAAGAGGTTCTCTTTTACGCCCCATTAAGATGTGTTCCAATTCACTGTCTGAGTTATAAGGCCAAACTTCAGAAGTTAAAAGCGCAATGAGATCATCCAACGACTCAATAATATCATTTGGTCGACAACCATTTGGACTTAAGTCTTGTAAACAGTATTGGAATACATTCCTAACTGAAATGAGCTCCACCAAATCAAGTACACACCCCTTTTTAATTATTTATTTTGCTTTTCAGCAACTTGATAATCTACTGGCTGATGTTATGCACATATACTCTCTAGAGGAAGGGACCATCTTGTTGAAAAACCAAATATAGGTTCAAGTTCGTAAATAACTCTTATGTACTTGTCTTTCCTTTGATGAACATTTGAAATACTATTCTAGATAATGGGCTCATAGCCTAATCATACACTAAATGAGCACTGCCAGCAGAAGTTTGGAAATACTAAAATATATAAACTTTTTTAGCACTTTTTGAGCATTAATTCATGCAATTTTTAAGCAATTTCTGTCAAATTTTATACTTTCATTATAAAAAAAAATAATTTGAGCTTAATTTATAAAATATTTTAAATTTTAATTATTTTTATAAAAAATTTGCATAAATTGAGATATTTTTGGTAGTTTTGCAATCGATAGTCACCTTGGAAAAATTAATTTACAAGGCACCTTGGGAGCACAAGATGATGAATTAATAGCCATGGAGGACTTAAATTTAATATTTTGGTCTTTCTTGAATCAATTGGTCCTATTTTAATTTTTATTGGGAAAAATGGGCAACTTGAAGTAAAGGAAAGGGCCTGAACTGAGCAAGTAAAGAGGGAGGATGGACAAGTCCAAAATAACAGCCCGAACTGTCCCATATTGTTGACCTAATCAACTTATTTTGGCTGATTTTAACACTTGCGAATAAGCCATTGAAATTTTCCTAAAGGCAATTCAAACCCCTCCCCTTCTTATGCATTTTTTTTAACCACAAGCTAAAAATAGCAAATTCAAACTCAACCACTCCTTCCACTTGCATGGTCATACATAGGATGAGGAATTGGATGATATTTTTAGACAACTTGAGCTACCAGTCTCAAATATAAATAGCCCCCCTCACTTCCTCATTTTTCATCCCTTACTTCACACATCTTCTCTCTTTTTCCCTTCTAGTTATTTTCCAAAAATTTTCATTCCTTTTTCAATTTCCCCTATTGAAAAGGAGCTTGCATGCCTCTTGGATAGCACCAATCAAGTGTCTGTGAAGGCTTTGGATCAACAGAATGAGTAAAGAAAAGAGTAGCACACTAGTCTGGCTTTGGAAAACCATCGAGATTTGTTTTTCTATCTCCCTTCTCTTAATCTTTGTTTTAGATTTGTTTTGATCATGAACATGAATATTTTTGTTTTGTTCTTCAATTAATTAAAATGACTTAAACTCCTTTCGTGTTAGATTAATTGCATTCTATGCATTCTATCTGCTTAAGATTATTAAAAATGTGTTTGTGTTGTTATTAGGTCTCAGTAAATTGTTCAATTAAGTAAAACCATGCTTTAGTCATGGTTGCATTTTAATTGTAAGGTAACAATTGAATTAATTATTTAAACGGGTTGAACTTATAATTAATGGACACAAATTTAATTGGCGCATGTTTAATCTTCTAAGGTAGATGAGGGTTAAATTAGTGACGATATTAAACAATACACTAGCCTTGTATTACTTGCAAGATTATTGTGATTAAATTGTTTCAATATAGAGAGATATTGTTACCTCACTAAATCTTTTACTTGCTTATTAAAATTTGATTAATCGTTTGAATTGACATAGAATATGGTCAACAGCTTATTGAGTTTTAATAGGTAAGTATGTGCATTAGTTAGCAAGTTACCGAGTTACCGTGAAATTATTCGTAACAACATGAACACGATTTTAATAATTCTAAGTTAAAGAATAAAATTAATCTAACATATTTTATGTCATATTGATTAAACTCATTTTTAGAAATCGTGCATTGGAATTTTACTTTCTATTTTCTTAGTTAGCACTTAGTTAATTTTTTAGTTTTTATTTCACCACTTCAAATCAACATATTTTCTATCACCAAATTGTTTAGATTTTCATTTCATAAATATTCTCTTTCACGGTCCTTATGGGTATGATACCTCGTCACTTTATTACTTGTTGCAATTGTGTACAGTTGCAAATTTCCGTCGTTCCTTTCCTTTTTACCTTTAGTTGGTAAAATTTTTGGAAAATGCCCAACAATGGTGGCTTTTTGTGTATGCAGTAGTTAATATAGAAAGCCATCAGTTTCCACCTGGATAAGCCTGATCACTTCCCTGGTGCAATGCCATATTAATTAAGTACAATACAAAAGAAAGGGTTGAGTGGTAGATGGAAACTGCACTCTAGCAAAATCAGGGGTAAAATGAAACCTATGGAATTATCACTTAGACGAGATCCACAGGGTCACAGCAATTCATAAGCAAAGTTTGGGTCTTGAATGCATTGGATTCCTTAACATCAGTTCATCTTATCATGTCTGAGCCTCTACACATGGTGGAGTATTTTTGAGACCTTTAGGTCAGAATATGATTGGGTTTCTGGTAATAGTATTTCGATTGGCTTGACCACGGCCCCTCCCTCTAGTAGTGGTTCAAACCATTTTGTGTTAAAGGAAATGAAAAAAAATGCGAAGGAAAAACAAATGTTACCTTTGAGAATTAAAGAGACTGAAGATGAAGAGAGTAAAAGGATTTATTAGAGAAGAAATTAAGGTTTTTTCTATTCACCAAAGTGTTTGAAAAGGGTGTTTAAGTGTCTGTTGTATAAATGAAGAAATGTGGGAAAGAAATAGGTTTTATGGTAACTGTCTAGATTTTCTGACATAAAAACGACTTTTATGAAAAAGTAAGTTATGAAACGTTTAAAATTTCATAAGTAACCACAAAGTCTTAGATCCGCCCATGTGAATTAAACTGTTAGTATTCTCGTCACCAAATGGGTGGTTTATGCCTACCGTGAATAGTTAGTTTTTAGTTTTGTAATGGAATTATTCAAAGTTAGAAAACTTCGAGGAAAACATTCTGTTAAGGGGGCGGGAGTTATTACACCCCAAATTTGGATAACCCAAATTTTAGGCGCATAGACGAGAAGATATCTATTCTAGCGCATTCAGAAATTAGTTCGCCAAATGGTAGATTCTAGTGAACTAATGTTTTGGGCGACTTGAGTATCCATCTAGGGAAGTATATCAAGATTCAATCTTCAACGTGTTCTTCAGTAAAAGAAAGAATGTGACATATAGGAACAGTAAGCTTTGTGTATGTCACTGCCAAATGTATATCACGCCTAGTTTGATCTAGTATTGTGAAGGGCAAGTCTCAGTAACTAATTTTGGTTATAAACTAGCTAAAAAGATTAGACAAATGGCGTTTTGAAAAGACTTTCATTTATGTTTCCTTCAAATTTTGGAGGACACTATTAAGCGCATATTTTGAAATTTTGGAAACTTGTCAAATTCCACTAAATGGGAGTGGATTATATATATGTGTGAGAAAGGTTCCTAAGAGGGTTTTCTTCTTTCTTTAAAGTAATTCTTTACTTCTTTCTTTTCATAAGTATTAAATTTTATTTCTAGTTGCTCTTCTTATATGATCTGGAAGCTAAGGATTCTTGAATCAGATGGAGGTGTTCCATCTTCTGGTAAGTCTGGTAACTTTGCATGTTAAGAATAAGGATGCTATGAAGTGTATGGGTAGTAAGTTACGAATGAAAAACCCTGTATAGAGATTTTCTATAATTGAAATGTTAGCAATCTGTCTGTAAATGGGTTTAATGATGATTCATGTTCTGTAGGCAACTGCTGTTACTGGTAGTTGCAGTAAGTGAGTCTTAGGTGAGTCTTTAATATCTATTCCTGCAAGTTTTTGTAGATAAGTCCTTTGTGATTGATGTATCAGAAACGATGAGTGAGTAAATGAATGATTGCTGAAAATTAGCATGTATCTTTGATATTGGTCTGTGTGAGTCTAGAACGTAATGAACTGTATGTATGAATGAATATTATTTTGTAGAGTAACTAAGTGTATGTGTTCAAAATGTGTACTGTGAGATATGATTGTGATGATGTGTGTGTAGTATGTAATGAAATATGCTTTGGTTAAGAAGAGAGTTAGTCTACTTGAATGTGTAATATATGATTGAAATTGTTTGGGAAATGAAGGTGTCTATGAGTGTGGAGAGGTTGAGTTGTGATTTTGGTCACTACAGTGGTATAGATGAGGTCCGTCGAGACAGTAAATACGAATTTTGAAAAAAGTCCATGGCCATGGCACATTCTTAAAAGGATGGATAAGTTACATTTATCGACTAAGGTTCTTTGTGTGTTTTAGGGCAATGACGGGCAAACCTCACAAGATGTGAGTCTAGGAAAATCCATATCTCAAACATGATAGTAATAGGATGCCTAAGTGGCAAACTGCTAGTGTAACAGCCCAATTTTAGGCCTAGTCAGAATAGTGGTATAGAATGATCATATAAGTGCATGAAAAATTTGGTGAAATAATTTTAGCGATTTCATGCTTAATTGCGAAAAAAGACTAAATCACGTAAAGGGTAAAAGTTTTGTTTTGCTAGCTAAAGGTGTCAAATAGATATAGAACATTAAATTAGGGTCTTTATTGATTAAATAGACCATAAATATGTTAGTGGATGATCAAGGAGACAAAAAAAGTTGAAAAGTCAAAGTTGGTGTGCATTAGGTGAATTTTTTGGTAATAAAATAAAACAAAAAGAAAAAATTGTTGTCATCTTTTCATCTTCCTTCTTCCCCACCAAAAATACCAGTAAAGAGGAGGTTTTGAAAGCTTAAAAATTTCATCAACTTATATCCCTTACAAGTAAGTGATTTAGATGCCTATTTTTGATAATTTTTGTACTTTTGGAACCCTTGTAGCATGAATTAGCTAATGGGGGGACTATTTTGTGAAATGGTTAATAGTCTAGGGATTTTCCATGAAAGGATTTATGTTGTTTGCTGAATTTTTATGGAAAAAAATAAGTCTTGGTTGTATAATAAACAACTTTTGTGAAAGGATTTTCATGGAAAACACCTAAAAGGGTCATTTTTGTAAAAATTATAAAAATAGGTTGTAATTGTGTAAAATAGTGGAAATTTGGGGTTGTCATAAGAGTAATAATTGGTCAGTTAGGTTTGGCTAATAAAGAAATTCGATAAAAATCGATTTCCAGGCCTAAGGGTAAAATGGTCATTTTGTGAAAGTCTAGGGGCAAAATGGTCATTTTGCCAAAAATATGAATTTTGATTGTCCAAATTTATTTAGTGATTAAATGAGTAAATTTCATCATGTTAGATCAAGAAAATCGAGATTTGGGCTTAAATCGAGAAAGTGCGTGGTTAAAGACAAAAAGAGAATAATTAGCCAAAATTGCATTTAAGGTAAGATTTGAGGTAAGTCCTGTGATTAAATGAGCATGATATTTATGCCATTTTCATTATTCTTGAAAATATATCTTGCCATGATTGTGTTAAAGTTTATGTTGATGATATTGTATATGAGAAAGTGATGTCAAATGTAAATAACATTTATGTGTTGATTGAATGCTTGGAGATTTGATGGAATATGATATTCCATTGAAATTAGTAAGTTGTATGTAAATAATACAACTACATTATTATTATATGTGTTTAAATTGATATAGCATGAATTGCTTGGTTGTGGAAATGATTATTTATGATGAATATTGAGATAGCAGAATTCTCGTTTGAACCTTAAGAAACAATTCAGATATTCATGCCATGACATTTGGGTTATTTGTGTGCCAGTGTAAGACATGTTTGGGACATGCATTGGCCACATTATGAGAACCAGTATAAGACCATGTCTAGGACATGGCATCGGCATTGAGACGAGAGCTAGTGTAAGACCATGTTTGGGACATGGCATCGGCACGGATATGTAAGAGCTAGTGTAAGACCATGTCTGGGACATGGCGTCGGCCTCGATATCAATAGTTAGTGTACGACCATGTTTGGGACATGGCATCGACTTGATGGATAAGCTAGTGTAAGACCATGTCTGGGACATGGCATCGGCATTATACCCTATGTTTGAGGGTTAGTGAATATCCAATAGCTTTCTGAATAGTTCAACGGTGAGAGTTACGGTTTAAGCTAAATGAGAAAGGTTATGACCATATTGTGAATGGCACAGGTACTTACATGAAATTGATGAGATGTGAATTCAATTCATGTTATATGATTAGTAAGGAATGAATATGAGCATGTTGAGTAACACAGGTATGTATGCCAAGCTCATGAGAAATGATTTCAATTTATGATACACATTTAGTGAAGATGTAAATAGGTAATTCATGCTTATGAGAATGATTTTTTGATGACCTTGTGATTATAGGTCTATACTTATGATGTATGAATATGTAACCTTACCAATGTGGTGAAAATGAATTAATATGGTGTGATAAACGTAGTATCATTAATTTACAATAAAACAATTTTGGATGGCAGACATAGTCCAAATTAAAAAATCCACCAAAAATTGTGTAAATTGAGTTAGAGGCTGAATAAAATATGACATTAAAGCCTAATGACTTTAATTTCACATAGAAAAAACAGTGCAAGAAAAGAGTTTCATATTATGAAATATTTTAATTGTTGTGAGATAGAGCCAGAATGACTTCAAAATCCCCTATTCTGATTTGAGAAAATCATTGAAAATTGTACAAAAATAGTTATGAGTTATAATTTATATTTTTAGAATTATTAACGAGTATATTTTGAAATATAAATAGACGGGAACATCATCCGAGTCCTATATTATGAGATAATTAATTTTTAGTGAAGAGGGGTCAGAACTATCAGATAGCGAAAAAGGATAATTTAAGGAATAAACTGTACTATTTGGTTGAACCAAAAAATTTTAAAAATTTTATGCTAAGAAGATATGTTAGTCTAGTTTCAGGAAAAATTAGCAGAACTTAAATTGGAGTTCCGTAGCTCCAGATATAAATAATTTAGTTACTGTGACTCGAGAAAATAGCTTGACTGGAACATGAGTAAAAGTGCAAGTAGGGTTGTATTACCATGAGAAGCAAGTTGATAAATTGCTTATTATTTTCATACGGTCTTACTAAGCTATAAAGCTTACTCCCTTCCCTTCCTTTCCTTTAGTGTTTTCAGGTTAGCTCAGGGTTAGAGATCGTCAGAGACAGCATCACACTATTAAGTCACTACCTTTGGAATAATGAAACATATATTAGAAATTTCAAGTGAGTGGCATGTATAGGGATCTAGTTGATTGACATGTATTGTTTTGCTTTTGCAAAATGTGTTGGCTTATATTGAATTATATGTATATGGCCATGAGATGTGGCTCATATTGATTTTGGCTTGTAAGCCTAGCTATTCATGTCATGTCTAATGTTTATAAAGTGATTATGTTTGTTTGCCATGCATGGTTAGTAATATGACATGTGTGTTGGATGTATGCTCTATGACCAATTGAGGTGGTCATAGCCATGTAGTAATCACACGTTATAAACACAACGTGATAATGATTGAACTTGAGTGCTTGATGGATAAGTTGGTAACCATAGTATAATGGTAAAAGTGGTCATCAAAATGACAAGTCTTATGAATGTGAAATAAGGAATCTAGACTTGGTATTGCATGAGTAGATGCATTAGTTGTAAGAGGACATGTTAAAGTTAAGGATTTGACTTAATAAAGAGTGTTCAATCACTAAAATGACGTCATGATTTGCAATTTTAATGTGCATAAGGTTGTAAGAGATTATGGGTAACATAAAGGCTTGGAAAATAGCCTAAGTGTTGGCCACATGGGCTGAGACACGGCTGTATGTCTCAACCGTGTAAGGGACACGGCCTGGAGACACGAGTGTGTGGCCCGGTCATGTCGTTCGATGTGCATGCTGACGTTATAAACAGAGAGTTACATGGCCTGAGGACACGGGCGTGCCACAGGCACACGGGCGTGTCCCTATGTCCATACGGGCGTGTGACCCTGTTTTATGGGAAAACTTTCTAAGTTTTCCTGAAACTTTTCAAAGTTCTAGGTTTAGTCTTGAATCAATTTCAATGAATGTTTTGGGCTTCGTAGACCCAAATAAGGGACGACATGCATGTATTTGAAAGGTTTTGAACTAAAAGAGATTTTATGGCCTAATTTTTCCATGAATGTGTATGTTTAAGTCCAGTAATGCCTCGTACCCTATTTCAGCGTCGGGCATGGGTAAGGGGTGTTACATTTAGTGGTATCAGAGATGGTTTAGTCAGTTCTCGAACTAACCTACAATGTGTAAGAATCTAGCTATACATGCAACAAGTTTGTGATAGTGTGATGTCTCCCGGTGTGAATGAGAACTATCTTGTGTGGGCAAGGTACTCTCCAACCTAGCTACACTCTATCACATAGATAATGATGCTAAAGTATTCAATAAAGTGCAGTTATGAAGAGTTGAAACTCGAAAAGGTACGAACAAGAATTCGTGAAATGTATATATACATATTTGTGATATAAGGAACATGAAATAGAATGTGTACATGGTATAATGAGCTTATCTATGATTGATTGATAATCCCATGGTGTACATGATTGATTTTTTCAAGTGAATACATGTGTTTAGATAACTTACTAAAAATACAGGTAGAAAGAATGTTCATGTATACTTATTTGAATGAATATGGTTGGCAAATTCACATAGTCTGAGTATAAGTGTTAAATTGCTTGGATTGATTTACATGTTTGTAATGATATGTACACGATGATGTGTGAAATGAAAGTACAAATTGGAATATACTTATCTATGTTTGTTGGCTCTCGTATGAAATTATGTACATGATCGGTTCGATTAAATGAATCAGAATTCATAGAGTGCATGTATGAGTATACTTGTCTAAATGAGATAACTGGAAAGTTGGCATAAAACGAATATGAATGTCGGTCTATTTGAAATGAATCATATGATTTTGATGATGTTGCTATGATGATGAAAGTTGTGTTACATGTGTATGTATATGAGAGTCGAGTCAGAGGCCCTACGACCTTACCCCTTTACCAGAGTGGTGTATTGTAATTGAACTTCATGAGATTTACGTTGAATAAATTCACAAGTATAAAAGCAAAGAGTTCAATGGAGAAATATCTATAAACATGATTAGAGATTGATAATGAGTTGATAAGTATGCCAGAGCTAAAAAAGTATTAAGTTGACATAAAGATTATGTGAATTATGCACTGTCACAGTTATAGAAGAAATGTACTTTGGTAAATCGAATTACTCAGGTACAAGGTTGAGAAAGTGTAATGATATGGGATTTGTGATGACAAAAACAGTTAGAGGAATAATATTTGAAACATGAGATGTCTGAGTATGGAAATCATAGTAAGTAGATGATGACTGTCTCTCTGGATATTTAAAGAGATTATTGTTCTTGAAAGTATTATAGTGGCTATCTATCTTCTAATGTAATTCTTATTATATGAGAATGTTATCTGATCTTAATGTCAGGCGAAGACATTGTCGATCTGACTGGCTTATAATCTACCTTACTTTACTTCTCTTTGGTATTCTGTTACATTCAGTCTGATAGGAACTTAAGAGAGAATGCACATGATGCTATGATTTTGTTTCTCTACATTATTGTATTTGATTCCAATGGGATTAAATGAAACTTTCTTCTAGACTTTTTCCCTCTAAGGAATTATTGAAGTCTTTCATATTTTCTTAAGAGGTTGTTTTCAGTCTTCCGATATAGTCTCGTATCTTGGGATTTCTCTATCCTGGATTTCTTTACTTGGTTTTCTTTTTATCTTTGTTCCATAATCTGTCAATTATGACTCATGTTCAAAGTGTGTTCTTTAGCTTGCGTAATCATGTCAAGTGTGACTATGCTCCTGATGTGATCATGGTAATGCAGTGATTTTAGTATTTGGATTTCTCTAATTTACGTATAAGGATTTGACATCAGCAAAGGCCTAAGTGGTGAAATTTTGAATTTCAATTGGTATAATAGATCTCTTTTCTCAAGTAAGTTAATTAAAATTAATGCCTTCAATTGAGATATCTGTGTTATTTGGGATAATACAATTGTATGATCTTGGAGAAAGCAAATTGTGGCTACAGGTAGTTGGAAAGAAAAATCCAAAAATTATATAGAAATTTCGCGAGGAAACCCTCAAAAAAAATGTATTAGTGATCGAATTTGGAACTCGACATTGTTGATTTTTGTGCATGAATTCTAGAAATGTTGAAAAGTTTAAGAATGTATATTAAGTGTCATCAAAATTATTTCTGCCTGTCTTAGCACTAGAATGGAAAATGACAAAAACTTTATATGGTTTTAATTTCTAGATTATTCATGTCTCTAAAAGACAAAAATTTTATGAGACTTATTGTTAAATGTTTGACGAGATATGTAAATAATACCGGTGTATACTGAATTTTAGCTGTAACGCCCCGAAATTGGGCCTAGAAGTATTGGGCTTTGAGCATGGGAGTGGTTAGGAGACTGCTCATAAATATTTTAGTTAAGCAAGAAAGTGACTCAAATTTTATGTTTGCTTTATTGGTTAAGTAATTTAGGAGTAGTTGGGAGTGTTTTAGAAGTCCTGGGTTCAAATCTGGGCTTTAGCAAAATTTTTAGTTTTCCTCTTAAATGAATTCTGGCATTAGTAGGTGAGCCTTATATTTAATTGTGGTTAAAAAGTGACTCAAATGAGCTTGTGGACCTGTGGTAAGTGGCGTGCTTGAGGTCTAAGGTTCAAGTCTTGGCAAGGTAAAAAGAGTATTTATTTTGCTACTCTTGCCATATGAGAAGCAGAAGTGGACTGGAACTCTGCAAGGTGGAATTTGAATTAGTCAAAGAGTAGATGGTGGAGTAAATCAAGGACGAGATTAAGGACGATTTATGGGAGGGATAGGGGGAGAAAATTAAGGGATTTTTGATGAGGGGAAGAGTTGTGGACGTTGGTGCACATCAACCACTCTGGAATTCGGCTTAGTAGTGGGAGCGTGACTCTCCAGTTTGGGTTTTTGGCTACTCTTTGTTTTGAAGCCGAATGTAGTGTTGATTTTTGGGTATTTTCTTTAATTTTGTGCTCTTTTCACTATTTTTTGGTTTCCTTGTTACCATTTTGCTCCTAACTTTCCATCTTCAATCAACATTTTCGGTTCTTCTCCCTTTAGCTGATTATTCCATTTTCTCCTCTTTCGTCTCTCTTTTTCTCCATTTTTGCTTTTAGTTTTTGATTACCCATACTTCTCCTCTCTGTTAGGCCTTAAACTAGTTCTCTTTGCTTTTGATCTCTTGTTGAATAACTTTTATCATCTCCTCTCTTCTTGTCATCCTATCACCATTAACATTCGAACCGTTACCGCATTGCTCTCTCCCTACTTTGGCTTTCGATTTTTACAGTTGATCTTTGGTCAATCAGTAAGTTGTTTAATTTCTATTCTTTCTATTATCATCTCTTTCTTTAAGTATCTAGGTCAAATATTGTTTCCCTAACTCTCTTTTCTTTCGGGTTTCTTTTCTTTTTTCACTTTTGGGAGTAGTCGAATCTTCCATCTCAAGGGTGGGTGTTCCTTTTTGTGCCTTGGTGTTAGGACATACTCTAGTAGGCCGATTAGTGGGTTCTCTTCACTTTTGGTCAACATTTCGGTAAGTGTTATACAGTTGGTACAAACCTTTGATCGGTCAATAAATGGATTCGATTGTTAAAGTCTGAGTTGTATTGCAGGATATCTCTAAAGGGGGACTGTAGACTATCTCTTGTAAAGGATTAAGTGTGAGATTTGCAGGCGATCGACCAAGATAGGTGATTAGAACCTCTTCGTTAAGTGGGATAAAGAGGGAGTGTTAAAATTCTGTTGTTAGAAGACTTATGGTATATCTTAACTGAATCAGGGTTCGAAGCTTGTAGATCTTAGCATAGTTTTCGCAAACAGGTGTGTATTCCACACTGATTGGACTGTAAATCGGCAGGAGCCGAAAAGTCGAAGTGCCGAAACTTTGGCATTTGAGGCCTCACGAGCGTGCGATTGCTCGTGGGGTAAACTGAGCCCACAAATCATGGGCGATAGACTGTAAAGGCCACCACGAGCATTTTCGTGGGCTTGGGCCATTTTGGGCCATGTTGGGCCGAAATAAGCCTTGTGGGCCCAAGGGGCTCGTGGACCCCACACAGATTAAATCCACAGTAAGTAATAAATATTGGACTGGGCTATATAGTTCACATAGCCGTAACTAAATTTTGGGTAAATAGGCCACACGAGCGTGTGGGGCCACTTAGGCCGAGTAATGGGCCTTGGGCTTATTTACACCGTTATGATCATTTAGGTTATCGGTGTCATTCGAGGCGATTATAGACCTTCGGAGAGGTTGTTATCTGAGTTGAAACCCTAAAATAGGTAAAATGAACGTAATGCCCTTGTAGGGTAAAATAACCGTAATGCCCTTGTAGGGTAAAATGATTGTAATGCCCCTATAGGGTAAAATGACCGTAATGCCCCAGTAGGGTAAAATGACCGTAATACCCCTATAAGGTAAAATGATCGTAATACCCCTATAGGGTAAAATGATCGTAATACCCCTATAGGGTAAAATGACCGTAATATCTCTGTATTTTAAAATGATGATTATGCCCTTATGTTCTGAATAATTGATGTGCTTATGATTTACATATATGATTATACTGAGTATGACTTTGCATACACGTAATATTTATGAAACGACATACTACATGGTTTGGGATTTTGATAGGAAGTACTGTTCTGGTGACTATGTCACATTCACTGTTACTGGTGGCTTTCCACATTTACTGTTTCTGGCAGCTATGCTGCATTATTAGCACTGGCAGCTTTACTACGTTATTGGTGTACTGGCTGGGTGGGTCGATTTATATCCTCACATGGTGTGTTGGTTGGTAAGGGTGGTGTACCGGCTAGATTTGGGTGGGATGCATAATTACATTACACTGTACTGATACTGTATTGGGCTTAGGCCACACTATTACTGTATAGGGCTAAGGCCCAGACTGTACTAATACTAAATAGGGCTCAAGCCTAGACTGTTACAGTATGCACTGTTCACTGTTTGACTGATAGGGGGCTACACACTGAGTTTTCGTAAACTCGCCATTTCTTTTTAACTGTACATGTAATCCCCAGCCTTAGACAATATGGTGCTGCGAGGGACTTGGAGGTGGCCACACGACTACTGTGTCTTGCATTTGACTTTATTTAATTTAAATTTCACTTTTGGGTTTTTTATTTTGTAATAAGGTTGTTTGTGGGTTTTAATTGTTAATTGGGCTTTGGTATATATATATTCTTAAACTGCTAGTCTAGGTAAAGACGCGTTTTTAAAACAATTATGGTTTTCTAAAACACGCGTTTTAAACTTCATCAACTTGAAAAGCTTCCGTGTTTTTAAATCAATTTAATATAATACTGATGGTTAATAAGGTAAACGTTTTGACGAGAAATTTTGTTAAATAATAATAATAATAGGGTTTAAATTAAGTAACAGATTTTTATCTAAAAGATCAATTTCGAAAAACACTTCGATGTGACACGCCAGATTCGGCCATAACGTCTATTGTCGGGTTTAGGGTGTTACATGCACTTATCAAATTCATGGAATTTTGTGTCTTTATGATTGTTTGATTTCTTGGAGTTCTAGTCTCCACTAATCGAATTGAGATCCGGGTTTTATATCATGATTTCTTGGGAAAGCTAAAGGAGGCTTTGAAATTTAGAAGCAACTGAATTGAATTAGTAAACAATTGGACTTTGTGAAATTATAGAGAGCATAAAACCAAGATGAACTAACTAGTTTCACTTTTTGTATTCGAAAAGATTCAAGTAAGAGTGTATATGTAGCATGATGATATGGATCAAACTTTTGAGTGCATGAACTCTCTGATAGAGGTTAAGGTTTGGCGAAAGTGCCGTATAACGAAGAATCGCTCATGATTCGCATATGAGAAATTAATAAGATAAGTATTAAAGGTACAGAAGAGTAAAATTTCTTTAGCAATGATTGTGAGAAAGAGAAGTTTATGTGAGAAACCAAACCACTTTTCTAGTAAGACTTTCAAGGACGAAAGTCCCTAAAGGGGGAGAATTGGAACAGCCCGATTTTGGCCCTAGTCAGAATAGTGGTTTTGGAACCACTATTCCGGGGCTGGAGAAATTATTTTTGATGATATTTTATGTGTTATGATCATATGAGTGCATGAAAATTTTGTGAAATAATTTTAGCAATTTCATCCTTAATAGCAAAAAAGGACTAAATCACGTAAACGAAAAAAGTTTTGTTTTGCTAGCTAAAGGTGCCAAATAGCTATAGAACATTAAATTAGGGTCTTTATTGAGTAAATAGACCATAAATATGTTAGTGGCTGATCAAGGAGACAAAAAAAGTTGAAAAGTCAAAGTTCATGTGCATTAGGTGACTTTTTTGGTAATAAAATAAAACAAAAAGAAAAAATTGTTGTCATCTTTTCATCTTCCTTCTTACCATCCAAAAATACCAGTAAAGAGGGGGTTTTGAAAGCTTAAAAATTTCATCAACTTATATCCCTTACAAGTAAGTGATTTAGATGCCTATTTTTGATAATTTTTGTACTTTTGGAACCCTTGTAGCATGAACTAGCTAATGGGAGGGGACTATTTGTGAAATGGTTAATAGTCTAGGGATTTTCCATGAAAGGATTTATGTTGTTTGCTGAATTTTTATGGAAAAAAAATAAGTCTTGGTTGTATAATAAACAACTTTTGTGAAAGGATTTTCATGGAAAACACCTAAAAGGGTTATTTTGTAAAAATTATAAAATAGGTTGTAATTGTGTAAAATAGTGGAAATTTGGGGTTGTCATAAGAGTAATAATTGGTCAGTTGGGTTTGGCTAATAAAGAAATTCGATAAAAATCGATTTCCAGGCCTAAGGGTAAAATGGTCATTTTGTGAAAGTCTAGGGGCAAAATGGTCATTTTGCCTAAAATATGAATTTTGATTGTCGAAATTTATTTAGTGATTAAATGAGTGAATTTCATCATGTTAGATCAAGAAAATCGAGATTTGGGCTTAAATCGAGAAAGTGCGTGGTTAAAGACAAAAAGAGAATAATTAGCCGAAATTGCATTTAAGGTAAGATTTGAGGTAAGTCCTGTGATTAAATGAGCATGATATTTATGCCATTTTCATTATTCTTGAAAATATATCTTTCCATGATTGTGTTAAAGTTTATGTTGATGATATTGTATATGAGAAAGTGATGTCAAATGTAAATAACATTTATGTGTTGATTGAATGCTTGGAGATTTGATGGAATATGATATTCCATTGAAATGAGTAAGTTGTATGTAAATAATAAAACTACATTATTATTAGATGTGTTTAAATTGATATAGCATGAATTGTTTGGTTGTGGAAATGATTATGTATGATGAATATTGAGATAGTAGAATTCTCGTTTGAACCTTAAGAAACAATTCAGATATTCATGCCATGACATCCGGGTTATTTGTGTGCCAGTGTAAGACATGTCTGGGACATGCATCGGCCACATTATGAGAGCCAATGTGAGACCATGTCTGGGACATGGCATCGGCATTGAGACGAGAGCTAGTGTAAGACTATGTCTGGAACATGACATCGGCACGGATTTGTAAGAGCTAGTGTAAGACCATGTCTAGGACATGATGTCGGCTTCGATTTTGATAGTCAGTGTAAGACCATGTTTGGGACATGGCATCGACTTGATGGATGAGCCAGTGTAAGACCATGTCTGGGACATGGCATCTATATTATACGCTATGTTTGAGGCTTAGTGAATATCCGATATCTTTCTGAATGGTTCAACGGTGAGAGTTACGGTTTAAGCCAAATGAGAAATGTTATTACCATATTGTGAGTGGTATAGGTACTTACATGAAATTGATGAGATGTGCATTCAATTCATTTTATATGATTAGTATGGAATGAAAATGAGCATGTTGAGTAACACAGGTATGTATGCCAAGCTCATGAGAAATGATTTCAGTTTATGATGCACATTTAGTGAAGATGTAAACAGGTAATTCATGCTTATGAGAATGATTTTGTGATGAGCTGGTGATTATAGGTCTATACTTATGATGTATGAATATGTAACCTTACCAATCTGGTGAAAATGAATTAATATGGTGTGATAAACATAGTATCGTTAATTTACACTAAAACAGTTTTGGACAGCAGCCATAGTCTGACTTTAGAAATCGACCAAAAATTGTGTAAATTTAGTTAGAGGCTGACTAAAATAAGAAATTAAATCCTAATGAGTTTAATTTCACATAGAAGAAATGATGTAAGCAAAAGAGTTTCATATTATGAAATATTTTAATTTTTTTGAGACAGAGCCAAAATGACTTCGAAATTCCCTGTTTTGAACTGAGAAAATCATTGAAAGTTGTACAAAAATAGTTATGAGTTATAATTTATATGATTATAATTCTTAATGAGTCTATTTTAAATTAAAATAGATGGAAACATTATCCGAGTCCTGTATTGTGAGATAATTTATTTTTACTGAAGAGGGGTCAGAACTATCAGATAGCGAAAAAGGGTAACTTTAAGGAATAAGCTGTACTAATTGGATGAATAAAAAATTTTAGGAGTTTTATGGTAAGAAGATATGTGAGTCTAGTTTTAGGAAAAATTAGCAGAACTTGGAGTTCTGTAGCTGCAGATATAAATAATTTAGTGACTGTGACTCGAGAAAACAGCTTGACTAGAACATGAGTAAAAATGCAAATAGGGTTGTATTACTATGAGAAGCAAGTTGATAAATTGCTTATTATTTTCATACAGTCTTACTAAGCTATAAAGCTTACTCCCTTCCCTTCCTTTCCTTTAGTGTTTTCAGGTTAGCTCAGGGTTGGAGATCGTTAGAGACAGCATTACACTATTAAGGCTCTACCTTTGGAATAATGAAGCATATATTAGAAATTTCAAGTGAGTGGCATGTATAGGGATCTAGATGATTGACATGTATTATTTTGCTTTTGCCAAATGTGTTGGCTTATATTGAGTTATATGTATATGGTCGTGAGATGTGGCTCATATTAACTTTGGCTTGTAAGCCTAGCGATTCATGTCATGTCTAATGTTTATATGGTGATTATGTTTATTTGCTATGCATGGTTAGTAATATGACATGTGTGTTGGATGTATGCTCTATGATCAATTGAGGTGGTCATAGCCATGTAGTAATCGAACGTTATAAACACAAAGAGATAATGACTGAACTTAAGTACTTGATGGATAAGTTGGTAACCATAGTATAATGGTAAAAGTGGTCATCAAAATGACAAGTCTTATGAATGTGAAATAAGGAATCTAGACTTGGTATTGCATGAGTAGATGCATTACTTGTAAGAGGACATGTTAATGTTGAGGATATGTCTTAACAAAGAGTGTTCACTGTAACACCCCGAACCCGAGACCGACACCGGAGTCGAACACGAGGTGTTAACAGACTTTAAGCCCCTTATAAAAAAAATTTCCCAGACACTGCCAATCTGCGTACTAGTCGCTTTAAAAATCATATCTTGAGTTTCACAACTCGGAATCCAGTTCTGTAAATTTTCCCTGAAACTAGACTCATATGCCCATCTACATATATTTTTCCAGAATTTTTGGTCTGGCCAATTCGTACATTTTATTAGTCAAATTCTCCCATGTTACAGGGATCGACTACCCTGACCTTTGCGCATTATGACTTGGATATCTCCCTGTACAGGGCTTCAATATTGATGACGTTTGTTTCTATAGAAACTAGACTCAGAGAGGAATCTATCCATGACTTATAATTATCTCTGGTTAATTTATAATTAATTTCCAAAGTCGGAACAGGAAATCCAGAAACCGTTCTGGCCCTGTCTCACGAGAACCTGAATATCTCTTAACATACTGTCCGTATGATTGTTTCGTTACTTTCCTATGAAAGTAGATTCATCAAGGTTTGTTTACATAATTTATTCACTATTTAATTCCATTCCTACTATTTTTAGTGATTTTCCAAATCTACATCACTGCTGCTGTCAGCATCTGCCTTTAAGGTAGACTTTACCTATTTCATGGTTTCCATGATTCAACTAGCCCTTTTTGCATAAATAGCACAATTTATGAAAGTGATTAACCATCCCCGTGGCCAATCCTTGTCAAGCATATCCACACCAAATGATTATAACATTATACTCAAACACATATAAGCCATTTTCGCATGGCTATCCAAAATTTATACAAGTCCAAAGGGTCCACGACCCACAACAAACGGGTAGTCCTATACATGCCATTTCGAAGTTCAACCAAAATTGTACCAAAAGGGGGGGCTTTGATAGTGTGGGCGACTTTGACTTCAAGATCCCGAGTCTGATAGCTGGAGAACCAAATCTATAAAACAGAGGAGCAATGAAACGGAGTAAGCAATTTATGCTTAGTAAGTTTTGAGCAAGGAATTCCAGCACAACAAAAGTATAGCATTCATATAGCTAAACGGATAATTTCATATGCACAAATTTACGATATCGTACTTGCTTCACATTATCAACCCTTATGTACATACACAAAAGATCAACTCAGCCAAAGGCCGGTAGCTCGTTTATCAACTGAGCGAATACTTATTTGTAAGGGCTCAACTAAATTCAAGCACATACGAAACATACCTCAATGTTGGGATGTTTCGAGAGTATTAACTGGAATTTTACAGCAAGTTCATTCATTCCCAAATCACGTACCTTCGGAATTTAACCGGATATAGCTCCTCGTTCAAATGCCTTCGGGACATAGCCCGGTTATAGTAATTCGTACAAATGCCTTCGGGACTTAACTCGGATTTAGTAACTCGCACAAATGCCTTCGGGCTTAGCCCGGAATTAGTATCTCGCACAAATGCCTTCGGGCTTAGCCCGGAATTAGTATCTCGCACAAATGCCTTCGGGCTTAGCCCGGAATTAGTATCTCGCACAAATGCCTTCGGATCTTAGTCCGGATATTGTCACTTAGCACAAGCCTTCGGGACTTAGCCCGGACTTCATTCAAATAACCATGCACATTTAACAATAAATCATGGCCCATTCGTATTTCATTTTCGTTAGCAAAACTCAAACACAAGACATTTATCATTCTTGCAAATTCGGCTCAATAGCCACACAAAGAGCACGATTTTAATTTGCTTAAAACATGATCTAATCACATCATAATTTAAGCTCTCTTACTCAAGAACTTACCTCGGGTGTTGTCGAACGATTCCGATAGCTATTCGACCACTTTTTCCTTCCCTTTATCGGATTTAGTTCCCCTTTGCTCTTGAGCTTAATTAAACAAATAAATTGATTTAATCATTTGAGCATCAAAAAGAGGAACACAAGGCACTTAGCCCATATTTATACATTAGACATTAAAGTCACATATGTACCGAATCATGAATCAAACTCAACATTTTAGCTAATTTTTCCCCCTTGGCTGAATATGCATGTCTATTTTGGGCCGATTTCAACACTTAATACATTCTACAAGTATGGTCACTTGTATTGACTAAACACCCTTTTGTTTCAAGTTCAAAACTTGGCTAATACACACATATACACACTAGTAAAGCATCCTCTCCCTTTCCATCAATTTAACACATGCATTGCTCATTAACATGCAAAAGTTATATTCGGCCTTAGCACACAACTTGCTAGCCGATTCTTCTCCATTTTGCAACTAATGCACATATGTGCTCACTCAAAAATGCTAAAAAGGAGGTTCAAGAATCATCAAGCCACCATCACATGCATCATTAACAAGCTTCATATTTAGCATGCAATGGCATTAACACAAACTCCACCTAGGCCGAATCTTAACTCATCCTCATGCCTCATCACCACAACATCAAACGTCAACCAAGAATGATGCATCCATGGCCGAGTGTCATTTCCATCACATAGCAAGATTTAGACCATGGGCTAGGTAGAACTCAAGCTAACAACTAAAACATGCATGCATCTCATGGAACATCATCAAACATACCTTAGCCTAGCTACATGCATGGCCGAACCTCTTCAACCTTTCTTCTTCCTTCCTCCTTAAAATTTTTGGCCAATGATGAACCAAAGGATGAGTATTTTTTTTTCTTTGTTTTTTTTTCTTTCTAGTTTCGGCTAAATGAAGATGAGAAAGGATGAACAAAAATTTTCTCCTTTCTTTTCTTTAGCTCAGGGCAATGGGGGGGAAAACAACTACACACATTTTTTTTTTGTATTCATCATACTCCTTTTCATTATTTTATGCCCATGCCCCTTATTTTATTTTTTTCCTACATACCTCACTAGGCCAACATGTTCCCAACATGTTTCCACCCATAGCATGGCCAACCACTAGCTCAAATTTTGGGTAATTTGACATGCAAACCCATCATTTTCACAACATGCATTAATAGACCATTTTAAATTAGCCTATCATATTTTCACCATGTCTCATATCAATCCCTATTTAATAATTTCTCATGCAATTGGCAAAATTGGAGAATGAAACTTCCACATACTCATGTACACACATAATAAGCATAGAATATGGAAATCAATTATTTTTATGACTCGGTTTTGTGGTCCCGAAACCACTTCCCGACTAGGGTCAATTTTGGGCTGTCACAACTCTCCCCCACTTAAGAAATTTTCGTCCCCGAAAATCTTACCGGTAAATAGGTTTGGGTATCGTTCTTTCATCGAGCTCTCGATTTCCCAAGTAGCTTCCTCGATCCCGTGTTTGAGCCATAACATCTTCACTAACGGAACCCTTTTGTTTCGCAACTCCTTCACTTTACGAGCTAGGATATGCATCGGCTCTTCTTCATAACTCATATCGGCTTGAATTTCAACCTCTGATGGGCTAATTATGTGCGATGGATCAGATCGATAGCATCGAAGCATCGAAACATGAAAGACGTCGTGAATCTTTTCAAGCTCAGGGGGCAAAATCAATCTATACGCAACCAGACCAACTCGTTCGGAGATTTCGTACGGCCCAATGAATCTCGGGCTCAACTTGCCCTTACGGCCAAACCTGAGTACCTTTTTCCAAGGCGAAACTTTAAGGAACACTTTATCTCCCACCTGATATTCAATGTCCTTTCGTTTCAAATCCGCATACGATTTTTGACGATCTGTGGCTGCTTTCAGACTTTCACGGATTACCTTTACTTTCTGTTCAGCATCCTTAATCAAATCAACTCTGAAAATTTTACTTTCACCGAGCTCGGTCCAAAACAACGGTGTACGGCATTTACGACCGTACAAAGCCTCGTAAGGTGCCATCTTAATACTTGATTGAAAACTATTATTGTAAGCGAATTCAATCAAAGGTAAATACCGTTCCCATGAACCACTGAACTCGAGGATGCAACATCTCAACATATCCTCAAGTATCTGAATTATCCGCTCAGATTGACCATCGGTTTGGGGATGAAAAGCAGTGCTAAAATCCAGCTTGGTACCCAAAGCTTCTTGCAATTTCCTCCAAAATTGCGAGGTGAATCTCGGATCTCTATCCGACACGATAGAAATAGGTACCCCGTGTAATCTCACAATCTGAGAAACGTACAATTCAACTAGTCTATCCAATGAAAAATCCATACACACGGGGATAAAGTGAGCCGACTTAGTCAGTCTATCAACAACAACCCAAATCGCATCCTTCTTACTTGTTGACAATGGCAGTCCGGACACAAAGTCCATTGTGACTCGATCCCATTTCCACTCGGGTATCATGATTGGCTGAAGTAATCCTGAAGGCACTTGATGTTCCGCTTTCACTTGTTGACATATTAAACATCTCGAAACAAAGTCGGAGATGTCTCGTTTCATACCATGCCACCAAAACCAACGTTTCAAATCGTTGTACATTTTCGTACTCCCCGGGTGACTTGACATTCGGCTACAATGGGCTTCGTTCAGAATCATCGAAATGAGTTCCGAACTCCTTGGAACACACAAACAACTTCTGAACCTCAAACAATCATCATCAACTTTCTGGGCTTCACGAATTTGATGAATCAATAATGGTTTGGCTTTTAATTCAGCAACTAACACATTGTCAGGTAGAACAGACAAATGCACATTCATTGCTCGTAAAGCAACCAATGACTTCCGGCTTAAGGCGTCCGCAACCACATTAGCCTTTCCCGGGTGGTAATCAATGACAAGCTCGTAATCTTTCAACAACTCAAGCCAACGTCTTTGTCGCAGATTTAAGTCTCTTTGAGTCATCAAATTTTTGAGACTTTTGTGATCCGAAAATACATGGCACTTCTCACCAAATAAGTAATGTCGCCATATTTTTAAAGCAAATACGATGGCAGCTAGTTCAAGATCATGGGTCGGATAATTTTTCTCATGTGGCTTTAATTGTCTCGACGCATAGGCCACCACTCGACCTTCTTGCATCAATACGCAACCCAACCCAAGTAGGGATGCGTCACTATAAATGACAAACTCTTGGCCTGATTCGGGTTGCACTAAAATTGGAGCTTCAGTCAAATAAGTTTTTAGTTGATCAAAACTTTTCTGACATTTCTCCGTCCATTCGAACTTAACATCCTTTTGAAGTAGCTTCGTCATTGGTGTGGCTATCATCGAGAAACCTTTGACAAGTCGTCGGTAATAACCGGCGAGTCCCAGGAAGCTCCGAACTTCGGTAATATTTCTTGGAGGCTTTCAGTTAAGTATGGCTGAAATTTTGCTCGGGTCAGCTCGAATACCCGATGCGGATATCACATGACCCAAGAAGCTAACCTCTCTTAACCAGAACTCACACTTACTGAACTTAGCATATAACTGCTTATCCCGCAAAATTTGCAACACTAGCCTCAGATGCTCAGCATGTTCGGTCTCATCTCTTGAATAGACCAAGATGTCATCAATGAACACAACTACGAACCGATCCAAATATGGTCTAAAGATCAGATTCATCAAATCCATAAATACCGCAGGGGCATTTGTGAGCCCAAACGGCATCACTAAGAACTCGTAGTGACCATATCCCGTTCTGAAAGCAGTTTTGGGTATGTCCGAATCTCGAATTCGCAACTGATAATAGCCCAATCTCAAATCTATTTTTGAGAACATTGAGGCTCCCTTCAGTTGGTCGAACAAATCATCGATACGCGGTAACGGATATTTGTTCTTTATCGTCACTTTATTCAGTTGACGATAGTCAATGCACAACCTCATGGTTCCGTCCTTCTTTTTCACGAACAATACTGGTGCACCCCAAGGTGAGAAACTTGGTCGAGCAAAACCTCTATCCGTCAATTCTTGCAACTGAGCTTTCAACTCTTTTAACTCGGTTGGTGCCATACGATACGGAGCTATCGAAATCGGCGTAGTCCCAGGTACAAGCTCAATACCAAACTCTACCTCCCGAACAGGTGGTAAACCCGGCAATTCTTCAAGAAAAACATCCGGGTATTCACAAACCACCGGCACAGATTCGGGTTTCTTTTCTAATTCTTTGTCATCAAGTACATACGCAAGGTATGCTTCGCACCCTTTTCTTACATATTTCTGGGCCAACATTGCTGATATTACAGCTGGCATCCCTTCCAAGTCCGTAGACTCAACTCGGATTACTTCGTTATTTGCGCACCTCAAATCAATAGTCTTGCTTTTGGAATTCACCACCGCATCATGCGCGGTCAACCAATCCAAACCAAGAATAACATCAAATTCATCAAACGGCAAAAGCATCAAGTCCGCTGGAAAATAGGAACCTCGAATTTCTAGGGGACATTTCTTACACACTTTGTCGACAAGCACGTAACGACCCAAGGGGTTTGACACCCGAATTACGAACTCAGTAGACTCAATAGGTGAGGTCTTACTGGATGCTAAGGTTTCACATATGTAAGAATGAGTAGAACCGGGGTCAATCAAAGCAATTACATTAGTATCCAAGAGAGTAAAAGTACCGGTAATAACATCAGGCGAAGAAGCATCCTCGCGGGCACGTATAGCATAAGCTCTAGCAGGCGCACGAGCCTCGGATCTGGTCGTAGCATCTCTAGATCCTCTCTGACCACCACCAGCATTGCCCGTATTTCCAGATGGTCTACCTCGAGCAGTGGTAGCACCCGATTTCCCACTCTGATTTACATTCTGTTCAGACAACCTCGGGCAATCTTTAATGAAGTGGTCAACCGATCCGCACTTGTAACAGAAGCGGTCAGGGAATCTACAACTCCCCGAATGCCATTTATCGCAATATCGACATTTCGTTCTGTCTCGACGTTCATTCCCAACACTGGCGACCGAAGTGCCTCGTGTACCCTCAGGGGGTCGATCACGATCTCGTCTAAAAAGGCCCGAAGTGCCTCTCGACCAGCCCACATCATATCGAAATTTCTTCGATGCCTGTTGAAGAGACTTTCCCGAAGATCTTTTACGAAACTCTCCAGTTCCCTCATCAACTTTTTGTTTTTCTTTTCTAAGCTCTTCGGCTTTACAAGCTCGCTCGACAAGTACTACGAACTCTCGTATTTCAAGAACGCCAACGAACATTTTTATATCTTCATTCAGCCCATCCTCGAAGCGTTTACACATGATAGCCTCGGACGAAACACATTCCCGAGCGTATCTACTAAGTCTAACAAATTTTCGCTCGTAATCAGTAACTGACATAGAACCTTGCTTAAGCTCAAGAAATTCCTTCCGTTTTTGATCAACAAATCTCTGACTGATATACTTTTTCCGAAACTCAATTTGGAAAAACTCCCAAGTTACTTGCTCTCGGGGCACAACAGAAGTCAGAGTATTCCACCAATAGTAGGCAGAATCGCGTAGCTAGGAGATAGTACACTTTAGGCATTCATCGGGTGTACAAGATAGCTCATCGAGTACCCGGATAGTGTTGTCCAACCAAAATTCAGCTTGCTCAGCATCGTCGCTATCCGTAGCTTTAAATTCAGTAGCCCCATGTTTTCAGATTCTGTCAACTGGGGGCTTATTTGACCTTATTTGGTCAGTTACCGGAGGTATTGTAGGTGCGGGGGTGGTATTAGTTGGGAATGGAGGTTGTGGGACAGTCGTATTAGTTCGAATGTATTGGTTGAACCAATCATTCATCACGCTATAGAAAGCTTGTCTAGCTTCATCATTCGGGTTACTAGCATTAGGTTGAGAGTCCGCCGGCGCTGTCCCTTGTGCGGGAGCAGGCGCTACACTCTCAAGATCATCAGCTACCTCTCGGTTGGGATCGGGATCCATTACTATAAATAAACACATTTACAATTGTCAGAAATCACCACACTATCAAGTAATCACATAAAATGGCATGTATAGCTAGACCCAACGCATTACGGTAGTCCTAGAATCGACTAAACCGTAGCTCTGATACCAATCAAATGTAACACCCTGAACCCGAGACCGACACCGGAGTCGAACACGAGGTGTTAACAGACTTTAAGCCCCTTATAAAAAAATTTCCCAGACACTGCCAATCTGCGTACTAGTCGCTTTAAAAATCATATCTTGAGTTTCACAACTCGGAATCCAGTTCCGTAAATTTTCCCTGAAACTAGACTCATATTCCCATCTACATATCATTTTTCCAGAATTTTTGGTCGGGCCAATTAGTACAGTTTATTAGTCAAATTCTCCCATGTTACAGGGATCGACTACCCTGACCTTTGCGCATTACGACTTGGATATCTCCCTGTACAGGGCATCAATACTGATGCCGTTTCTTTCTTTAGAAACTAGACTCAGATAGGAATCTATTCATATATGGTATGACTTCTAATTATCTCTGGTTAATTTATAATGAATTTCCAAAGTCGGAACAGGAAATCCAGAAACTGTTCTGGCCCTGTCTCACGAGAACCTGAATATCTCTTAACATACTGTCTGTATGATTGTTTCGTTACTTTCCTATGAAATTAGATTCATCAAGGTTTGTTTACATAATTTATTCACTATTTAATCCCATTCCTACTATTTTTAGTGATTTTCCAAATCTACATCACTGCTGCTGTCAGCATCTGCCTTTAAGGTAGACTTTACCTATTTCATGGTTTCCATGATTCAACTAGCCCTTTTTGCATAAATAGCACAATTTATGAAAGTGATTAACCATCCCCGTGGCCGATCCTTGTCAAGCATATCCACACCAAATGATTATAACATTATACTCAAACACATATAAGCCATTTTCGCATGGCTATCCAAAATTTATACAAGTCCAAAGGGTCCACGACCCACAACAAACGGGTAGTCCTATACATGCCATTTCGAAGTTCAACCAAAATTGTACCAAAAGGGGGGGCTTTGATAGTGTGGGCGACTTTGACTTCAAGATCCCGAGTCCGATAACCAAATCTATAAAACAGAGGAGCAATGAAACGGAGTAAGCAATTTATGCTTAGTAAGTTTTGAGCAAGGAATTCCAGCACAACAAAAGTATAGCATTCATATAGCTAAACGGATAATTTCATATGCACAAATTTACGATATCGTACTTGCTTCACATTATCAACCCTTATGTACATACACAAAAGATCAACTCAGCCAAAGGCCGGTAGCTCGTTTATCAACTGAGCGAATACTTATTTGTAAGGGCTCAACTAAATTCAAGCACATACGAAACATACCTCAATGTTGGGATGTTTCGAGAGTATTAACTGGAATTTTACAGCAAGTTCATTCATTCCCAAATCACGTACCTTCGGAATTTAACCGGATATAGCTCCTCGTTCAAATGCCTTCGGGACATAGCCCGGTTATAGTAATTCGCACAAATGCCTTCTGGACTTAACCCGGATTTAGTAACTCGCACAAATGCCTTCGGGCTTAGCCCGGAATTAGTATCTCGCACAAATGCCTTCGGGCTTAGCCCGGAATTAGTATCTCGCACAAATGCCTTCGGGCTTAGCCCGGAATTAGTATCTCGCACAAATGCCTTTGGATCTTAGTCCGGATATTGTCACTTAGCACAAGCCTTCGGGACTTAGCCCGGACATCATTCAAATAACCATGCACATTTAACAATAAATCATGGCCCATTCGTATTTCATTTTCGTTAGCAAAACTCAAACACAAGACATTTATCATTCTTGCAAATTCGGCTCAATAGCCACACAAAGAGCACGATTTTAATTTGCTTAAAACATGATCTAATCACATCATAATTTAAGCTCTCTTACTCAAGAACTTACCTCGGGTGTTGTCGAACGATTCCGATAGCTATTCGACCACATTTTCCTTCCCTTTATCGGATTTAGTTCCCCTTTGCTCTTGAGCTTAATTAAACAAATAAATTGATTTAATCATTTGAGCATCGAAAAGAGGAACACAAGGCACTTAGCCCATATTTATACATTAGACATTAAAGTCACATATGTACGGAATCATGAATCAAACTCAAGATTTTAGCTAATTTTTCCCCCTTGGCCGAATATGCATGTCTATTTTGGGGCCGATTTCAACACTTAATACATTCTACAAGTATGGTCACTTGTATTGACTAAACACCCTTTTGTTTCAAGTTCAAAACTTGGCTAATACACACATATACACACTAGTAAAGCATCCTCTCCCTTTCCATCAATTTAACACATGCATTGCTCATTAACATGCAAAAGTTATATTCGGCCTTAGCACACAACTTGCTAGCCGATTCTTCTCCATTTAGCAACCAATGCACATATGTGCTCACTCAAAAATGCTAAAAAGGAGGTTCAAGAATCATCAAGCCACCATCACATGCATCATTAACAAGCTTCATATTTAGCATGCAATGGCATTAACACAAACTCCACCTAGGCCGAATCTTAACTCATCCTCATGCATCATCACCACAACATCAAACATCAACCAAGAATGATGCATCCATGGCCGAGTGTCATTTCCATCACATAGCAAGATTTAGACCATGGGCTAGGTAGAACTCAAGCTAACAACTAAAACATGCATGCATCTCATGGAACATCATCAAACATACCTTAGCCTAGCTACATGCATGGCCGAACCTCTTCAACCTTTCTTCTTCCTTCCTCCTTAAAATTTTTGGCCAAGGATGAACCAAAGGATGAGTATTTTTTTTTCTTTGTTTTTTTTTCTTTCTAGTTTCGGCTAAATGAAGATGAGAAAGGATGAACAAAAATTTTCTCCTTTCTTTTCTTTAGCTCACGGCAATGGGGGGGAAAACAACTACACACATTTTTTTTTTGTATTCATCATACTCCTTTTCATTATTTTATGCCCATGCCCCTTATTTTATTTTTTTCCTACATACCTCACTAGGCCAACATGTTCCCAACATGTTTCCACCCATAGCATGGCCAACCACTAGCTCAAATTTTGGGTAATTTGACATGCAAACCCATCATTTTCACAACATGCATTAATAGACCATTTTAAATTAGCCTATCATATTTTCACCATGTCTCATATCAATCCCTATTTAATAATTTCTCATGCAATTGGCAAAATTGGAGAATGAAACTTCCACATACTCATGTACACACATAATAAGCATAGAATATGGAAATCAATTATTTTTATGACACGGTTTTGTGGTCCCGAAACCACTTCCCGACTAGGGTCAATTTTGGGCTGTCACATTCACTCACTAAAATGACGCCATGATTTGTGATTTTGATGTGCATAAGGTTGTAAGAGATTATGGGTAACATGAAGGCTTGGAAAATAGCCTAAGTGTTGGCCATACGGGCTAAGACACGGCCGTGTGTCTCAACTGTGTGAAGGACACGACCTGGAGACAGGGGCGTGTGGCCCAGCCATGTGGTTTGATGTACATGCTGATATCATAAATAGAGAGTTACACGGCCTAAGGACACAGGCGTGCCAAAGGCACACGAGCATGTCCTTATATCCACACTGGTGTGTGACCCTGTTTCATGGGAAAACTTTCTAAGTTTTCTTAAAACTTTTCAAAGTTCTCAGTTTAGTCCCGAATCAATTCCGATGAATGTTTTGGGCTTCGTAGTCCCAAATAAGGGACGACATGCATGTGTTTGAAAGGTTTTGAACTAAAAGAGATTTTATGGCCCTGTTTTTGCATGAATGTGTATGTTTAAGTCTGGTAATGCCTTGTACCATGTTCCGACGTCAGACATCAGTAAGGGTTGTTACAGCTAGCCTTCATGGCTTACTCTAATATAGCCTTTATGGCACATTCTGTTAGTCTTTGTGGCATTCAGTTAGCCTTTGTGGCATTCTGATATGGCCTTTCTGGCATTCTGTTAGCTTTGTGGCGTACTATGTATAATTCCTTTATGGTGTAATCTATATGTTGCCTTTGTGGCGTACTCTTTCTGGCCTTAATGGCATATTTTTGTAAGTGTATGATAAGGATATGATTTGAATAAATCTCTAATGTGAAAGGTTTTGTGATAAAATAGATTAAGTCTTAAGGAAAGTTCTTGAAAAGAAGTATGATTCAGCATGTTAGAACTGGGTATGTGTCATGGTTATCCGTCAAATTAGTATATGGGCATATTCGATGAAAGTGTCCACCAATTTGAGTAACTGTTCTAATAAAGTGGAATTCTGAGTTATTTGACATCCATTGTATTGGTATAATATTATATCTTGTTCTGAGCTCTGATAGAACCTGACTTGTTCACTATATGAGAATGTCTTGAGTTGAATTAGGGTATGGCTTAAATTATAATTCGATTTACTAATACCAATATGGGTATCCGCTAAAAAGTATGAACAGTAAATGGTATCTGCCAAGGATAGTTTATATGATTATCTGTTCGAGATTCATTGTTAGAAATTATTTGAAGAGAAAGAGAAGGTAGTTCCAATTGTCAAAACCTGAAGTCAGTCAAGTAGTAGAATGAATGAGAATATAGTACGAATGGTAAATGGCGTATAAGTATGATAGTATACAACTAACACTGTGAAGGTATTAACCAAAGACAGATGTGGAAAGTCCAATTATTCAAAATGAAGAACTTATCAAGAAAAGTTAAAAGGTAAGATGTATTCATAACTCACTAAGTTCCTCAGAACTTACTGTTGTTATATTTATGGTTCAGGTATTGACACGTTATTGTAAGCTGTCACACACAAAAATTGGTCCTAGGAGTTTTAAGGATATTTTAGGGATTTTAGCTTTAGTGAGCTTGGGAATTTTGTTTCATAGTGTTCAAAAATATTTTTGTCTACGGCATTTTGAAAATTAGATAAATTTTTAAAAATGATGTTCAAAAGACTTAATTTTGTAATAAGGGCAGATTTGTAAAAAGGGCTAAATTCTGTGTGTTTATGAAGCAGTTAAACCAAATTTTAAAGTCAACCTAATATGCCCATCTATAGTTTTATTTTCATGATAGTTTATTTTCATATTGTTGTGTCGTCCCTTACACTCCCAAGCCTCTTCCATTCGATTTTTTTTCTTCAAATCTTAATTCCATTTATTTCTTTCACCCTTGCATCATTAAATCATCATAGAATTCTAAGAAAAACACTCAAAAACACCATAGTTTTCTCCATTGTCAAGTCTGTGGGTTTTTCGGGTTTTCAACCAAAAGCTTTTTTTTCTTCCATCAAAGGTAACCATTCATCTACCCATTAGTTTTTAATGTTATCTAGTCTTTAAAACTGAGTTTTTAGCTATCGAATTGCATGTTTTAAATAAAAGCTAAAAATTTGGTCGTTAATGGTGGATTTCAAGATTTTGGGTAAAAGTGTGGTTTCAAAGTATTTTTCAATTAGTTTTGATGAGATTACAATGTTTCTAAACTTACTTTGAAGTTTTGTTAAATATTTCTTTGGTTTTAAATGAATTTCATGAAAATTGTGATAAACATGTTGAAAATTTCGATACCAATGAATTGAGTAGTTTTGTGTAGTTTAAAGGTTGAGAATATGTCTTAGGTGAATAATTAGATGAACAGAATTAGTTTTAGGCAAAAAGATTAAGTATAGACCGAGATATTTGGAATTTAAGTTTGCTATGTCGAAGGTTTTGGTTACTTGAGAACTTAGCTTAGACTTATGTTTTTCATTGCTTGAGGTGAGTCCTTTGCTGACTGTTGTTTATGTTGTTGTGTTATCTATTGTGTCAAAGCTTCAGATTCACTAGGACCATCTACAAGTTAGGAAAAGCTAGTTTGAGCTTACGGCTTCTCGGTGAAAATGTAATTGATGAGTGTTTAGAAATGTTTCTTGTGGACACAATTCATTATGTTAATTAGGAATTTAGAAGTAGTCTAAACCCTACTCTAAATTCCGAGTGTAAGCTTCCTCATACTCTTGACTATATTTGAAAATGTGATGTGAAATTATGGATTAAAATGTGATATGTGTAGTAAGTTTATGATGGTTATTGTTGAAAAAGTTGATAATAGGCATATTATACGTGCCATGTGACAATGACTATGTTATGATTAAAATGTGATTATGTGATGGAAAGTGCAAAAAAATGGTAAGTAATATGTGTGTTTATTGACGGATATTTTAGTCTTGTGATCTTTGAGACCGTTGGATATAGTTGGCATGCCATATGATTGTGAATACTCACCTATATGTGTTGTGTTTATGGGGCATTAAAGACCGGGACAAATTTGAAGAGATAAGGGAATGTGAGCTAAGCTTCATTCACCGGGATATGATTGATGTGTTGGAAACTTCTAGGTATATGCTTCACTTTTGGGATATGTTTGACTCTATGAGTCATTTGGTGTGTTGGAGATCTGTATATCCGATGTGTAGTGATAGAGCCCACTTTATATTTCATAACTCAAGTGCCAAATTATCTTAAAATGTAAATCTATGTATTGTGGTATATGCCTAAATAAGTATTTGAATAATATGTAAATGAGGACTTGATTACCATGTTAAAAAACCAACGAATATTGCATAAACAAGTATAATATGACACTAAGTTGGGATAGTTGTAATTGTGCTATTTAGTTGTTTACTAATGCATGATGACATGTTTGCTTGGTAGTTATTCTGAGCATTCACTAAGCTTGTAAAGCTCACCCACTCATTTTAAAACCATTACAGATTAGTAGCGTGGTAGTGTGAGCGGTGTGATCAACAAGACTTTGATATTATTTCCTAGGTGTTTACTCATTAGTTTATGTTTTAGGAAATAAAAGCAATGTCGTAGATTTTTTTTTGCTAGTTTTTTTCAAGATAATTGGGATGTTTTCATGAATTTATTGCTTTAGATTTCAAGGATTTAAACTTTGTTATATCATTTGCATTTTCGGGCATTTCTTTGATGCTTTGAACTATTATTATGGATGTTTTGATGTTCTTTTGATAATGTAATAGTTGCATGCTGTATTGATACAAGTTAGAATGATTTAAATGCTTAAACATGTTGTATTTTTTATGTCTGGCGTAAAGGTAGCGATAGTCAAGTTTTAAAAACGAGTTACTAGGCCTTGTGGGAAACAAGGCCCATCACGCCCATGGGCTTGAGATTGGGCCTTGATGCTAGTATCAAAAGTGGAATTAAGTGATCAAAGGTTATAGTAGTGAATAAAATTGGAATGTAACATCTCTTACTTGGATCTATTATCAAATCGAATAACAACACTTATTGTAATTAACTAAATTAACTAATTAACCAAAATTAATAATATACATTACATATTTATGAGACTTTGATTATAGACCCAATATTATTAATATTCATAAAATAGGTAAAAAGATATTATAAAATGGAATTAAAATTGAAAAAAAAAACTCTAAAATAACTAAACAAACCCTAAACATTTTGGTTTTGTTCATCATTCAATTCTTCTTTCAACTCTTTTCGTTTAACTTCAGGATTCAACAATCTTTCTTTTCAGTATTCAAGATGAACTCCTTTTATTCCTTTTCCCATATCATTTCCATTGTTATTTGTTTTTTTTATCTTTCATTGAAAATTTTTTGCACTAAAACAAATAAAAAAAACATTGTCATTGTAAATATGTTGTCATGTTTCAAAATTGTTAGAATAAAAACGACATTTACAAATTTAAATTATTCAGTTAATTAATCAAATTAACCAAAATTAATTTGGTTTGGTTAGTAAATTTCAAACAACTTCAGTTTGGTTTCAAAATTTTGGGTAATTCAGTTTGACCATTTGAACATCCTCACTAGTCCCAACTATTAATAAGTTTTTTTCTTCATCCAACTATGAAAAGTAGAACTAATCATGGGTCGAGCCACCCGGCCCAGCCTGAAGGCCTGCCCGAAATGTGGGAGGGTTTGGGAAAAAATAGGCCCAAAAAATGGGCTTGGACAAAAAAATAAGACTAGTTTAAAAAACAGGTTAGGCCTCAGGTAAGGCTTTTTTCGCCTCGGCCTGACTCGAATTCATTAAAGGACAAAAAAATTGCTCTTTTTTTTGTTTTTGAATGTTATTTTCTTGTTATTTTCTCCCTATTTTGCTACCATTTTAGTATTATGTTGCTACTATTTTATTATTATTTGGATATTGTATAAAACTTATTTTATTGTTAATTTTATTATTATTTTAAAGGCATTTGTTAATTTTGTTATTATTTTAGAGGTATTTGCTTGTTACATTGCATTTATCTTAGTGTTATTTAAGTCTACATATTTTTTTAAAATTTATTTGCAATTTTTTGGGGAATATTTATTTTGATTTTTTAGTATTTTTGATGTATTATTTATATATAAATTATATAAAAATTAATACAAGCAGGCAGGGCAAGGCCCGGGTTTTAGCATTTTTATCTGGGTTGGGATTGAGAAAAAATTTTAGGCTCATTTTTCGAGTCGGGCCAGACCAAGGCCTAGTAAATGGGCCTAAATTTTTAGTTGAGTCTGGCCCTGCTCATGACCACCTCTAATGAAAAGTTACAAAATAACTATTTGATATTTCTATTTTGATCACTAGTCATTAAATGGATAATGAAAAGATGACATGGCAACTTTAAAAATCGGCTCAATTATAAATTTAGTTTTCAACATTTATATATTGTGTCAATTTAGTAGTAATTTAAAAAAAAAAGTAGCCATCTCCGATTACACATGACCTTAGTCTATCTTACCTTTTTTCTAAAAAATATAATTCAATTCACAATGTGTAAATTTGTAATAAAACAAAATACTTTTTTAAAGAATTATCTTTATTATTAAACTAGATAGTCCCCAACTATGTTGCTTTCCTCATAATGCCTAAGAACTTAATATCTCTCAATGACAATAGTTCATTTTTTTCAGCTTGAGTTAACCACCATTGGTGAAGCAAATCAAAGCTTTAGAAAATTTGAAGTTGTTGGACTTAAAATTGGGTCGAATTAAAAAAGTGAGTACTTTTTATTTTTGAGGAATTGAATTGAGTATTGTTCAAAATTTGGTTTGCTTATTTTCTTGTTTGTTTGCTCTGTTGTTTGAATATTGTTGTTCTGTCATTTTACCATAAAGTTAAATGTAAGGACAATGTTATAAAAGGTTAAAATGGTAGCACTCTAGTTACTTCTATTTATCAATGAAATCCGTTGTTTGATGTTGAATCCAATGACTGATAATGCGATTTTATTCATGACTCTGTTTGAACTCCTAACTCCCTAAGTCATTTAGCTTATTCACTCTTGGACATGGTTTATTGCTTCAGCTCTAAATGTTGATAATTTCAAAGGCGACTTTCATTTTTCTTTTATTAGTGAGTTAATTGAACAATTGATGAGGTAGTTGGTGTTTGTTGGAGATAGTAATAACAACAATAACAATAACAACTCACTTAAATCAACGCTGAACAATTCAAGTGTGAATATTATGAAATCAAAGAAAAGTGAGTCGATGGAGACTAAATTATCTTAGTTGTTAGTTTCTAATTCAAAGATATCGAGTTTTTGGACGTTTTCATTTTTTGTATATTTTCAATCAAATTTAGCACATCAATTTAATTTTCTCTTTTTAATATTTTAGGTGAAAAGGATCACAAACAAAAACAAAAGTGTAACAAAATATGTACAAACGTTTGGGTTACATTTTTTAAAATTAAGACTAAATTGACATAATATATCAATGTTGAGTATTAATTTATTATTATGTCAAATTTATAAATGACTATGCCATATTCTAATTTTTCACAATTTTTTCTCTAAATAAATTTTTATAAATTTTCTTTTGAGAAAGAATAATTTTTCATAGTTGATGATAAAAAAGTAATTTACTAATAATTGTCTAAATCCAATAAAAGTATCATGGAGGCCCTTATATTAGGAGTCGGATTGCATTTTGCCCCCTTTACTAAAAAAATAAAACTAGTTCTAGCACATTAGACTAAATAGCAAATTGGTTCTTTCTATTAAAAATTCAATCCATCTAAAAACCAACGTGGTTGATGATATATCCAAACAATGATGTATGACGTGCAATGTGTATCTCATGCTGACGTACATGGGCCAATTGTTGTTGGATATTTGAGTGGAGACGATAGAACTGAAGACTTGAATGGAAATAAATAGTAGACTTCAAGGTACGAATGAAGATTTCCAAAAAGAACTAATTGCCCCCACACAAAGTTGCTAGAGGGTTAAGACAAAGAACCTTCTGGGTTACAATGAAGTTTTGAATTTCTTTTGATTAGCAAAATTGAGAAATTCTCTAACTCTTACTCTAGTTTTTGAAAATAAAATTGATTGTAATTGTATATTTGTGAGCACCACAATGCCTCTATTTATATGCACTCAATGAATACAATTTGAAGAGTCATAACCCTTCATATTGGACATACTCCTTGGAAGAAACATGTCCCATGGAAATGTGTTCATTAGATGATAAGTCATCACTTTTAATTTGAATAATGCTTCTAAATAATTAAATTTGTAATTCCTCGCTTTTAATTTAAATAGTGCTCATATTAATTTGCGATCTATACTTTCCATCAATCCTTCACTAGATTGCTAATTCCAGAAAATAAGTACACAACGATTATGCATAAAGAAGGGTGCCCACAGACTGAACCTTCCTTTAGTGCAAACTCTCGGAGTATCAACAAAATGAATGGTGGCTAGTCGCTTGAACCATCACTCTTAAAGTTAATACTGAAAAAATTTCATACATAATCGTAAAGTATTAGAGTAAGAATTTAAATTTTCTTTAGCACCATTATGTCCATGTGCTCATCCCGTTGATAAACGCAAAATTATACATATTTTTACCCCAAATACCTAGAATATTTATAGATGTTTATTACTAGATTTATGGATTTTGGTGCTTTTAATCCGGTTATTTCATGTTTTGTACTCAGGAGAGCACCAAGAGTCCAAAGGAGCCAAAAAGGAACAAAACGGATCAAATCGAGAAGATGACACGGCCTCAGCCTTTCCACACGGGCAGCTCCCATGCCTGTGTCTTTTGAGGGTGTCGACCAAGGCTTTCACGATTCACACAGCCCGGCCATTGACCCACATGGTCGTGTGCAGTTTAGCGGATCGAACATGGCCTGGCAATCACGTCACACGGCCGTGGCACACGGGCGTGTCCCTTTTTCAAAGAGTTGTATTTTACACAGAAAAGGATACTTAGGGAGGAGAAAGCCAATCCAAAGCCTATATAAACACCCTACGTATGACTTAGAAGGGGGCCGTTCTCTCCAGAACTTTTCTGGAGTACAGAACCACACGCCGAGAATTACTTGAAGAAAGCCAAATGATCCATCCCAAAAGCAGGAGCTACTCCAAGACTGAATATCTCTCTCAGAATTCCTTCAGGGGTTTTAGAGTTTTCTTTATGTTTTGTTATTTTCATACTTTTGAGATGTACTCTTATTTTATTATGAACTAAACCCCTTAGATACCTAAAGGGGTTGAAACCTATGATGGATCTTGTTGTTATTATCTGAACTGTATGATAAATACTTGATTTGTTCTTAATTATGTGTTTTTAATGCTTGAGTTAATATTCTGGTTATTAATTCATGATTTGATGTGCTTATGCAGAGGAGCAAAATTCCCTGTCTAAGAGTAGATTTGGCATAATTAAGCAGAGTTGATCGAACGCCTAGAAATAGGGTTAGCGAGATTTTACCAAATTAGGGTGAAACCTAATATGGGAGTCCGTAGATCGATTTACTGCTTCCCTAGGGGTTTTAATTAAGAAAGAGATTTCAATTAATTCAACTGAGGGTTAGACGTTATTAGTCTCGACAGAGATAAAATATAGTTTAGGGAGTCTCACAGATCAAGTCAAGTGAATAAATCATCTAGTTCAGAGTCAGGTAACAAGTGAAATCTAGGTGGATTCCTCCTTGGGTGTCGTCTTTATCAATTACTTTTCTTCAAGCCTTTTTTCCAAATTTTCTCTTTACCTTAGCTTAATTAGTTAATTAGTTTAATAAACAACTCCTCCTTACTTCTAGGTTAAATAATAAAAAGATAGTTATTACTAGTACTTTTGGTTCCCTTGGGTATGATATCCCGGTCTTGACATTACTATACTATTGCTCGATAGGTGCGCTTGTCTTTTCGTCGTGATAATAGTTAGTTTAGGTTTGATCGTCATTATAAATATTTATTACTTGTTACGAATCACGCGATCAAATTTTTGGCGACGTTGCCGGGGAACTAAAATATTAGGAACGTTAAATTTTTATTACTTTAGCCATTTATTTTTCCTGCAATTTAATTTTATTTAATTCTATTATTATTATTTATTAATTTACTTTTTCTTTCTCTTGGCACGTTTTTATAGTTTATAACTAAAAGAAACCCGTCGGGACCATTACTTTTTGACGAAGAAATCTATTGTACAGTTCATAGAAATATACACGGAGAACGAGCAAGAAGACGATACTCAACTCCTAACCGACGAGATGGCTAAAAACCAAGGCAATCAGCTACCTCCTGCAATTGTGGCTAATCAAGATCTTGCTCCACGTACTATGTATGATTATGCAAAACCTTCTCTAACAGGAACTGAATCTAGCATAGTTAGACTTATTGTAGCTGCAAATACTTTTGAATAAAACCTAACACTATTCAGATGATACAGCAGTTTGTTCAGTTTGATGGTTTGCAGGATGAAGATCCCAACGCTCACTTAGCAAATTTTCTGGAATTTTGTGATACATTTAAAATCAATGGCGTTTCTGATGATGCCATTCGTCTTCGATTATTTCCTTTTTCATTATGGAAGAAAGCTAAATAGTGGTTGAACTCGTTACCACGAGGGTCAATTACTACTTGGGAGAAAATGACCAAAAAATTTTTACTAAAATACTTTCCGCTGGCTAAAACGGCTAAATTACGCAATGATATCTCTTCTTTTGTGCAGATGGATTTAGAAACACTTTACAATGCATGGGAGAGATACAAGAACTTACTGAGAAGGTGCCCTCACCATGGGTTACCGCTTTGGCTTCAAGTACAAACATTCCACAATGGTCTGAATCCCTCGACTCAGCAAATGGTTGACGTGGCTACTGGCGGAACCATCAACAATAAAACACTAGAAGATGCCTATGAGTTTATAGAGGAGATGTCACTGAATAACTATCAATGGAAAATTATGAGGAAAAAGCCAACGAGAACAACCGGCGTTTATAACGTCAACTCAGTTACTATGCTGTCAAATTAGGTAGAACTTCTCAATAAAAAAAATTGTTGGTTTACTTGGTTCTACATAGGTACATCCAGTAATGAGGTGTGACTCAAGCGGAGGAGGTGTGCATACAGAATGTCAACCCTTCAAGCCTACAACCGAAGAGGAACAAGTCAACTATATGGGTAACAATAACTTTAGATCTCAAAATAACCCATACAGTAATACTTATAATGCAGGTTGGAGGAACCACCCAAATTTCTCCTGGGGTGGTCAAGGGAATCAAAAGCCACAAAATCCTCAGGGTTTTCAACAGCCACCTTATCAACAAGAGAAGAAGCCAAATCTTGAAGAAAGGCTCTCAAAGTTCATATCAGTGTTAGAAACCCATTTCCAAAATACCGAGACAGCACTTAGAAATCAACAAGCATCGATCCAAGGACTCGAAACTCAGATAGGCCAGCTTTCCAAACTGATCTCCGAATGACCACAAGGTAGTTTGTCAAGTAATATCGAACCTAACCCAAGGGAACAACTCAACGCAATTAATGCTCAAGATGACGAAGGAGTCGTTGAGCCTGAACCAGAACCGAGGCAAGAAATTGTGGTAGGCAAATGGAGAGATAGGTAGGTCAAAATAAAAACAAACCAGTGACTGTCGAATATAAACCTCGTGTGCCATACCCTAACGTGACAAGGAAGGACTGCTCAGACGAACAATTCGATAAATTCCTTAAACTTTTGAAAAAATTACATATTAACTTACCGTTTATTGAAGCTTTGTCACAGATGCCAAATGTAATGAAATTTTTAAAAGAGATTTTAATAAATAAATGGAAGTTGGACGAAGTGTCACATGTGGAGCTAAATGAAGTCTGCTCAGCTATTCTACAGAATAAGCTACCCCACAAATTGAAAGATCCAGGGAGTTTTACAATTCTTTGCTTAATTGGTAGTTTAGATATACATCATGCATTAGCTGATTTAGGGGCTAGTATTAACGTCATGCCTTACAAAATGTTTAAGCAACTAGGTCTTGGGAAACCTAAACAAACTAGGATGAGCATTCAATTGGCAGATAAAACTATAAGATTCCCTAGGGGTATTATTGAAGATGTACTCTTGAAAGTAGATAAGTTCATATTTCTCGTTGATTTCGTTGTTCTAGACATAGAAGAGGATAATAACACCTCTTTGATTTTAGGGAGGCCCTTTTTAGCAACTGCTAAAACAACTATTGATGTTGGCACAGGTGAGCTTACACTTCGTGTAGGAGACGGAATGATCACCTTTCAAATTTGTAATTCTGGCATCACATCGAACATTGAAGGTAATAGTCCACACCAATCTACTAAAACTGACAATATGACTTTACAGAAATTAAGCTTCAAAGAAGTTCACGAGCCATGTTCCAAAAATGATAAAGGACACATTCATGAAGAACGAAGGCTACAGATAGAAGAGCTAGACGAATGGCGAGAACACAAACCAAGAACACATGATAAACCGAATATACACCAAAACAAGCCCAATACCTCTCCTAATAAACTTAAGGTTGGCGATAAAGTCTTACTAGATGTCGCAGATCCTCACATTGTCACTACCACACCGAATGAGGAAATCCCTCTTATGGTACTTAGTATTTTCCCATTTCGTACGGTGGAGGTGAGTCACCCCAAGTTCGGCACTTTTAAGGTAAACAACACCTAATTAAAACCCTATTTTGATGAGATTGATAGCAGGAACGAGGAGTATAAACTCCTCGAACCACCCTGACCATTCACTAGAAAGGTAAGTCGAGCTTAGACTATAAATAAGCGTTTCTCGGGAGGCAACCTGAGCACTAACAAATTTTGATTTCTTTATTTTTTATTTTTTATTTTTTATTTCTAACACTATAAATAATTAGATTTATCTTTGAATTGCAAAGTTTTTCAGCACACACGGCCAGGAACACGGGCGTGCCTAAGACCGTGGCCAAGTAGGGGAAGAAACACGGCCGTGCGATACGGTCGTGTGGAAGCAAGACATGATTTCCCCAAAACACGGGATGCAATAAATCCCCACGGCCATGCAACATGGCCGTGGGTGAACTTGATAGGAGAACACTAGCGTGGGAATGGAAAAACACGGGCGTGCCAGGGGCAAGGCTCGATTCTGTTTCTTCGACACAGACGTGAGACACACCCATGCCTATAAGCCATGGAAAAAAATACACGGACGTGGTACCCTAACACACAGCGTGGGAGAAGCGAACAAGGCTAGGCATGACCGTGCGATATGGCCGTGTGCCACACACGCCCCAGACACACGGGCGTGAGGTAGTAGCCGGTCATGACCTAAATTGTAAAATTTGAAAAACACGGGCTCACTTTCAAAGTACACGGGCATGGCCCTAGGCCGTGTGCACCTCCCCTATATAAGCAACTCACTGTTCATTTTCTTCTACCTTTCAAAACCCTAGCCGAAATCTCCCCTTCCCTACTCTCTAATCCCTATTCTGGCCACCATTACCCAGATTCTCACTTCCCAACCCTCAAACCACCCTAAAATCCACTCCCCTTGAATTAATCCTCACTTTTCCCTCTCTTTCCCCTCCATTTTTCCTCCACACGGCTGTACACCCACGCCACACGCCCGTGCTCGCCACCAACACGCTCGTGTGCCACCCTACAGCAGTTTTTGGTTCACTTTCTCAACCTGAATACTTTAGGAATTTGCTTTAGTATTTTCTATATTTGAATTGTTTAAACTACTAAATAGCATATGCTAGTTTTAGGATTCTTGCTTAACTGATGATACATCTTTGATTCCAGTAAATGCTTTTGAAGAATTATATAAATTTTTCACCTCTCGCTTGATATAGTTAAATGTTAACACATCTTGGACCTACTATATCAATACTCATACATTTTCAGGTACAGTATGTCATCATCGAGAGGTAAGAAGGCTGCGGTCCCATCCTCAAAGAGACGTAGGGGACTGGGTTCTTCCTCGGTACGTGCTACAGCCGAAGTTTGGCACCCATTCCTTGAGTTTTCGCAAGCTTCGCAGGAGGAGCTATTTCAGATACTACGCGCGCGACCCCTCACTACAGGTCACTGCATCAACTGGGCTACCGTAGAGCAAGTCCAACTAGCTGATGCCATCCATGCCCTCCTGACCACAGACCCATGGGAACGGTTCTTCGATATCACCGAACCCACTTATTTAGAGGTACCTTTAGAATTATGCTCTACTTTTCATTTACAGGTGGTGATGACGAACAATGATGACCCCGACACCATTCACTTTTGATTAGGCGGTCTAGTTCGCGCGATGAGTGTCGCAGAGTTTGGAGTCGCTCTAGGACTTTACACCGATGAGTTTATGGAGGAGGAGGACATGAATGCACTACCATGCAATATCCACATTTCACCCTCCTCGTGCTGGAAAGCTTTGGCACCACTCTCTTCCACCTACGACCCCAGCCGCTCGAAGGCCTCAGCTCGCGCCTCTTCCCTACGCTATCTCCATGCCATATTGGCACACACCTTGATCGGATGGGGAGAGAGCACCAGCGTTGTCAACACCCACGACGCCTACTATTTATGGTGCATGGCGAATGCACACGTAACTGACTTGGCATACTTTATCGCTTTTGCCATTCGCCATCAGACCAAGCGGCATCAAAAGGGAGTAATCTTTATCGGCCCCTACGTGACGTGCCTTGCTAGACACTTTGGCCTCCTCAACATCGTGGCCTAGTCATCAACGCTTACACTGCTAGGTCAGATGTCCCCACAGGGCATCACAACTATGTTACACATAAGGATGATTGAGCGCCACTGTGGGACCGATCCTTCTCAGTACCGTCTCACTCATGCCATTGACAAGGAGGAACTAGAGGATATTTCTGATGATGTCCACCCACATCATGAGGAGCCTTCTACCACGCCACCTAGGGAGCGACCAGTTTATGCGGCTGCTTCATTGGCACACCTTTTCGACCGACTCGCTCACTTCGAGCAGTATTGTGCTACACAGTTCGAGATGATTCACGAGCGAGATCGATGACGTGATCGACAGATAGACGACATGCAGGCCATGATACAGCATCTACGCCAGTACTTTCACATCGCCACTCCAGCGCCACCACCTGAGGGCCCCACTGACGAGGATCATTGAATCCTCTTATCTTTTTATTTTTATTTTTATTTTTATTTTTATTTTCATTTCAATTTTATTATTTCCTTTTGGAAGACATATCTATATTAGTAAATTTACTTTCTTTATTTTTCTGCTATCTCTAACAAGTAATCCCACTACACTCTCTTCCACACCAACTCCTAATAAGCTCTTCATGATTCTACAGACTTCCAAGCAAAGCTGCTAGGAATATTTTACGGAATGAGGAAACAAATGGGAAACAATACCTCACGAGTGCCATGTTCAACGACCCAATTTCTTCATCTAGCTAAGAACAGAGGCAGCTACCACTTTCCCTAAACACTCCAGCCTTAGAATCAAGCTCCACATCCATATAACAGGGAGTTTCACCTCCTTCCCTCTTATGATTTTCTTTATTTTGAATAATCTATGTTTGTACATTGAGGGCAATGTACATCTTAAGTGTGGGGGGTGAACATGAACATGATGCCTAACTTTTTGCATTATTCTCAAATCCCTAAATTTGATCTTGTGCTTAAGTGATTTTCTCATAATATTGATCGAATGAATTCTGATTGATCTATAATTATTGTTGATATGTCATGAATTAGACCATGGGAATTATGCATGATTATTTGATTATAGGACATTAAAGAATCGAGCATGATAAATTGATATTTTGAGAACTAAATTTTTTAGATTATTTTCCTAAATTGAGGTATTATCTTGAAATCTTAAGTATCCAGGAATGACATCAAAAACCCAAATTTTTGGTGAGATTTTTGAGCCTTTTAATAATATAGCTTTCTTTCTTACTCACTTCTTTTGTGGTTTGAGTGTGTCAACATTAAACTGTTATTCTAGAACTTGCTTTGATTATACATGTCGAGATCACACATATGATTTCATATGCAGAGATGATAAAGACACTTAGGATTTAACCCACTTACTCCACAAAAAGCCTTCCCACATAATTAAACCCTTAGTAAACCCCCTTAAGCCTACTAACCTTTTTTATTAATTAACCTCATCATTAACCCATTAACCCATTATTGTTGAAATCCTCTTACTTAATTTGCCCTTTTTTATCGGGATTATTTTGAATATTGTTACCTCACTGTGTTCACCATTTTTTGTTACTGAATCAGGAAGTATGATTTCTATATTGTATTGACTTGATTTGTTCTTAAAAAGAAAAAAAACTCAGTTTATTATTGTAATTCTCAGCAAGCTAAAGTTGTCATGAACTCATGTAATATAGTTCTAGATATTTGTTTGTGATTCAGTAGTTAAGTTTTTGATAGTAGGGTAATATATTGAAATTATCTCGATTCTAACCTTTGTCTCTTCAACTTGTATCCATACCCGTAACCCAAACCCCGTTACAACCATTCAAAGACCTTTTGATTTGTATATCATATCATTTACAAGTCGTGGAGATTTGATTTTCATGGAAGCCTATAGTAATAACTTCTCATGTTAGACAATCGAGTGCTTAATCTTGAACCTTAAACACTTTGAGTAACTTGAGTGAATCTTTAGTGAGGATGTCATCTCTTGTATATTTAGGAATAAAGTTAATTACTTAGAGGAAGGAAATTACCTATGATTTTATTATCAAAATATTTGATTTTGATTGTTTGAGGCTTTTAATGCCCCTATAGTTGAATTCCCACTGTATGATTTTCTGTGGAATAACTTATAACATTATCAGTAATGATTATATGATTGAAAGGAATGAATTCTAGCAGTAAATGAGAGTTTTGCTTGACGACAAGCAAATGTTTAAGTGTAGGGGTATTTGATAAACACAAAATTATACATATTTTTACCCCAAATACCTAGTATATTTATGGATGTTTATTACTAGATTTATGGATTTTGGTGCTCTTAATCAGGTTATTTCATGTTTTGTACTCAGGAGAGCACCAAGAGTCAAAAAGAGCCAAAAACAAGCCAAAAAGGGACAAAATGGACCAAATTGATAAGATGACACGGCCTAAGCCTTGCCACACGGGTAGCTCACACGCACTTGTCTTTCGAGGGTGTCGACCAAGGCTTTCACGATTCACACGGCCTGGCCATTGACCCACACGGTCGTGTGCAATTTAACCGATCGAACACGGCCTGGCAATCACATCACACGGTTGTGGCACACGGGCATGTCCCTTTTTCAAAGAGTTGTATTTTACACGGAAAAAGATACTTAGGGAGGAAGAAAGTCAATCCAAAGCCTATATAAACACCCTAAGTATGAATTAGAAGGGGGCCGCTCTCTCCAGAACTTTTCTGGAGTACAGAACCACACGCCAGAAATTACTTGAAGAAAGCCAGAAGATCCATCCCAAAAGCAAGAGCTACTCCAAGACTAAATATCTCTCTCAAAATTCCTTGGGGTTTTAGAGTTTTCTTTATGTTTTGTTATTTTCATACTTTTGAGATGTACTCTTATTTTATTATGAACTAAACCCCTTAGATACCTAAAGGGGTTGAAACATATAATAGATCTTGTTATTATTATCTGAACTGTATGATAAATACTTGATTTGTTCTTAATTATGTGTTTTTAATGCTTGAGTTAATATTCCGGGTATTAATTCATGATTTGATGTGCTTATGTAGAGGAGCAAAAGTCCCTGTCTAAGAGTAGATTTGGCATAATTAAGCGGAGTTGATCGAACGCCTAGAAATAGGGTTACGAGATTTTCTGAATTAAGGTGAAACCCAATATGGGAGTCCATAGAACGATTTACTGCTTCCCTAGGGTTTTTAATTAAGAAAGAGATTTTAGTTAATTCAACTTAGGGTTAGACATTATTAGTCTCGAAAGGGATAATAATATAGGTTCGGGAGTCTCATGGATCAAGTCAAGTGAATAAATTGTCTGGTTCAGAGTCAGATAACAAGTGAAATCTAGGTGGATTCCTCTTTGGGTGTCGTCTTTATCAATTGCTTTTCTTCAAGCCTTTTTCCAAATTTTCTCTTTGCCTTAGTTTAATTAGTTAATTAGTTTAGTTAATTAGTTTAATAAACAACTCTTCCTTATTTCTAGGTTAAATAATAAAAAGATAGTTATTACTAGTACTTTTGGTTCCCTTGGGTACGATATCTCGGTCTTGCCATTACTATACTATTTTTCGATAGGTGCGCTTGCCTTTTCGTCGTGATAATAGTTAGTTTAGGTTTGATCTTCATTATAAATATTTATTACTTATTACGAATCACGCGATCACCCGTTTCATGAACATATACGAGAGAAAACCATAAAAAAAATCTCGTTGAAGCAGCACCACTTCATGTCCATATAGGTGGATTTCATGACAATTAATGTCCATCCGTTAAGAGTAAAAATCATCCTCTTAAATTATAACACCAAATCCTGATTCTTGGTGTATGTTGTCATTTGATAACTTGTTATTACCCTTTGAACCTTGAAACTAACTTTTGGCTAGAACAAGGTAGGGTTTCCATTATCAATGATGTGATTAGAATGATTCTAATCCCATTTTAGTGGTGGTACTCTAAACCAAATCCATTGAAAAACCTTTTGTCAATGGATCCATTAAATTGTCAATTGACTTAATATAGGTAACAGTTATCACACCGTCCTTAATCAATTGTCTCACATACTCATGTTTCAAACTTATATGTCTAGACTTTCCATTGTACACCTTATTGTATGCTCGGTACATGGCAGATTCACTATCACAATATACAGAAATGGCGAACCTACATCGTGGCGACAACTTTATATCTAGCAAGAGATCTCTTAGCCATTCTATTTCCTTGCCAATAGCAGCTAAGGCTATAAATTCAGCCTCCATAATTGAATATGAGATGCGATGTAACACCCCTTACCCGTATTCAATGCCAGAACCGGGTACGAAGCATTACCGAACTTAAACTTAAACAAATATTCAAAATTGATACATGAATTTCCTCTCAAATTTAAAACTTTTCAGAAATATTCATATCGTCCCTTAAACAAGCCTACAAGACCCAAAACATGCATTAAGTGTGGTTCAGACTAAACCGAGAACTTTAGAAAACTTCTCAACACTTCGAAAATTTTTATCAACATAGAGGTCACACACCTGTGTAGCTTTAAGACATGCCCGTGTGGGTCGGCCGTGTGGACACACACGCTTGTGTCCCTAACCCATGTAACTCTCTGTTTATGATGTCATTAACAAATTGAAGTCACACGACCAAGTCACACGCCTGTGTCCTTAGGCCATATGGGCGACTTAATTTTCATAATTTTTCATAAAATAGGTGAAGACTTCACACGCCTTGGGCACACGCCCATGTACCTAGGCCGTGTCCTTCACACGACTGAGACACACGGCCGTGTCTCTACCCATGTGGAAAAAATAAGGCTATTTACCAAGCCATTTTGCCACCCTTACTAGCACCAACCTACACCACAACAAACAACACCAATCCAAGTATGTACATACAACAAAATCAACGACAAACAACATATCAATAAATCATTTGCACTTACTAACATTTATCATGCATAAGCATCACATACTTTCCTTTTCATTCATGCCAAATTTCATCTTCATGATAAGCATCATCACATAAATATGTCAATGACCAATAAGAATAATATTAGCCAACTCTCAATGGCCATATACAAAATGAATCGTTAACCATTACAATGCCAACACACTTGGCTAAACTAATATGACACGTAACAAAATGACCAAGTCCCTATACATGCCATACTCAAAATATTGAAACCAAGTATACACAAATAATCATTTGATAGTGTGAATCGAGCTCCGACGTTCCTCGATCTTTGAGCTAGCTTGGTGACACTATAAGGAATGGAAAGAAAAGGGGAGTAAGCTTAAAGCTTAGTAAGTTTGCATGCAAATAATAAGCAACATAAATCACACATTAATTATATAACTACTCAACATAAGTTTGTATAATTACCATCAAGTATCTTAGGCATAGATCATCAAGTATCTTAGGCTTAGCTTACTCATTAGCATTCTTACTAAGAGTTCATCTCATACTAAAGTCTATACTCATGAGTTTTACATACATACATGTACCAACTCATAACATAGTTGCATACTCTATCATCTTTGATATACTCTTTGGATTACCCGTTGAACACTTGGAATATTATCATGTACACGGAAGGTCTTGCACATTAGTGCCACATATGTAGCCAATGCTACCTCATATCTCATAATACATTGGGCTCACATAAGAGCTAATCATGGGCCTGCTCACACAAGCTGTCAGTCAAGACATAGCTACGTGAGCTACTCACACAAGCTGTCAGGTATTTGCAACACATGCCAGACTACCCAGCCACCAGTATGAGTACATAACCAGCACCCAAATTCACATAAATCATATAACTCATGCTTTTCTAGTGGCATGTCACTCGTATCCTAATCTATTCCTAAGATTCAACCAGGAATTTTCTCATTGTCGAAACTTTGTTGAATAGTTCCATAGAAACAATCATACAATTTATGCAATATTAAGCATTAAATACATAATATAACATTGCATTATTGTAACATCCCAATTTTAGGCCTAAGCAGAACAGTGGTCCGGGACCACAAATATGAGGTCATAAAATTTATTGTAGTATTATTTTGAGGTCTATAGTATGATAATAGGATTGTGTAAAAATTTTGTTAAGAAACTTTATCGTTTGAATGCTTAATTTGTGAAAAAAAGGACTAAATCGCGTCAAGTGCTAAAGTTGTGTTATATTAGCTAAAACTGTCAAATAGTTATAGAACTTAAAAGTAAGGGCCATTAATGAGTAAATAGGCCATTAGATGTGTGTATGGCTATACATGAAGTGTAATAAACGAAAAGTCAAAAATTGGGTATGGGTTGGTATTTGATGACAAAAGCAAAAACTAATAAAATAAAAATCAGATGGCCATCTTCTTCTCCATATTTTTCCACCAAAATTTTAAGGAGAAAAACCCCATGGAAATTTGAAATTATTATCAAAATAAACCCTCCACATGTAAGTATTTTGGTGATAGTTTTTAATGTTTTTTGATGTTTTTGAGATCCTTGAACCATAATATAGCTATTTCTACCATTATTCTGAGCTAGGGTTTATGTTAAAAAATCACCCATGTGTGTCATGAATGTATTTTGATGATTAACGGAGAAATATGGAAGTTTGGTGTTAGATGAACATCTTTTTCTAAGCGATTTTTTGCGAAAACACCTAAAAGGACTTATTTGTAAAACATGTAAAAATAGGTGTTAATAATGTGATTTGATGAAAATTTCTGATTTTTATAAAAGGGATTATGAATCGGCTATACTTGGGTAACAAAGAAATTGGCCGCATTTCATTTTATAAGTCTAGGGGCTAAATTGTAATTATGTGAAAGTTTAGGGGCAAAATTGTAATTTTTCCAAAATATAATTTATGGGCTATTTTGAATAATGTCGTAATTAAACAAGTGAAATTTTCTATTATAGATCAAGAAATACAGAGTTTGGGCCTAGACCGGGGAAAGAGCAAGATCTTGGACTAAATTGAATTAGTTGCCCATATTTTGTACCGAGGTAAGTTTGTGTGTGATTTATACAACTTTTTATTATGCATTTAGCATTTAATGTTGTATGAATTGTATATTTGTCTTCGTGAATATTATTAATTTTGTTCGATTAAGATTTGATGTGTTAAAAGCCGGTTGAACCTTAAGAATACTTAAGGTATAAAAATTAAGACAATTAGGTGGATGGGATTCCGTATAAGACCATATCTGGGATATGGAATTGGCATTAGTATGAGTTATCATGTAAGATCATATCGTGGATATGGCGTTTATATGAGATTTCATGTAAGACCATGCCTGGGACATGGCGTCGAAATGAGAATTCGTATAAGACCATATCTGGGATATGACATTGATGTGAGATTCCATGTAAGACCATGTTTGGGACATGGCATTGGCATCTTATTATGTATGGTAATTCTGAGTGCCCTAGTATTCCAAGTGGTTCAATAGGTAGTCCAAGGATTTGTCAAAGAAATGACGAGGTATGATTATGTTGTAAGAGTACAGGCATGTATACCAAGCTAGAAATTATTGATATTACGAAATGATAAAACTTCGGTAAGAGGAGAATAAAGAAATTATGATCTTGATTTCTATTGAATATTATGTAAATTGTATGAGGTAGGGTATGACTACAATGATTATTGAGAATGAGATCAATAAAGTTATGTTATGTAAGTGTATGAAACTGTATATTCTTATTACTTATTAATTACAGGCAAGCTTACTAAGTTTTACGCTTACCGCCCTCTTTTCCATTTTCTTATAGTATTGCTAAGCTAGCTCAGGGATCAAAATGCATTGGAGGCACGTTCACACTATCGATTGGATTATTTAGGTATAGTTAGTCTTAATATTTTGAGTACAGCATGTATAGGGACTTGGTCTTTTTGCTATATGTCATATTGGTCTAGCCAAATGTGTTAACTGATAATGATAGTTGATTCATTTTGTGTATGGCCATGAGATATGGCTCATAATGAATATTGGGTTGCAAACCTATTCATCTATGTATGTATGTGCCAATTCCATTATGATATGGCCTATGGTTATTGATGATTAAATGTTGATGAATGTCATGTGTGTTTATAAGATAGTATGAAAATGCATGCATGCAAGTCTAAGAAATATTGCTTATTTATATATAGGTGTTGGTAAGATTTGATTGGTCATAATAGGGAGTCTTAAACAAGTATGATGTGAGGAGAAGTTTTCATGCATAAGCTATGTTTATGAGTGTTTAAGCATCATTGAAACCATATATGTGTTTGAGCAAATAAGGTTGGCAAATGGCTTGAAAAATAGCCTTAAAGTTGTCCACATGGGTAGACACACGGGCATGTGTCTAGGCCGTGTGTGACACACGGTCTACCCCATGGGCGTGTGGTCTGGCCGTCTGTCCCCTACACCCTTTTTAAATTGTGTTTTTATATATTAATGGATCCCAATCGAGCAAAAGCCAACGATGTAGAAAGTAACGAGCCTGCTCCCACTGAACGGACAACGCCGCAAGAGAGTAGACCTCTCACAGTTAGTCAGGGAGGAGGAGAAGGGGCTCGAGAAGTCTTTCTCCATATGATGGATGCCTGGTACACAGAGTTCGTTCAGATGAACCCGAATGCTCAACCCCTCCACCCCCACTTATCCCTCAGCCTATCCCAATAGCACCCCGTTATGGATTTTATAAGACTGAATAGACCTCCAGTGGATAAAATTCAATAAGCAAGGAGCTAAAGAGTTCCAAGCTAACATCGATGATCATCCTGAACGAGCAGTGTTTTGGCTTGAAAACACCATCCGGTTTTTTGAGGAATTGTCATACACACCGGAAGAATGCATGAAATGTGTTTCATCACTGCTTAGAGATCCGGCTTACCACTGGTGGAAGACAATTGTCTCGGTTGTACCGAAGGAAAGGATAATATGGGAATTTTTCCATGCGGAGTTTCAGAAAAAGTATATCAGTTAGAGATTTATGGATCAAAAAAGAAAAAAGTTCCTTGAGTTGAAGCAAGGTAGAATGACCGTAACTAAATACGAGTGTGAGTTTGTGAGACTCAAAAAATATGCTCAGGAATATGTGTCAAACGAAGCCATTATGTGCAAGAGGTTTGAGGAAGGATTAAACGAAGATATTCGGATGTTTGTTGGTATGCTTGAGCTGAAGGAGTTCGTTATACTCATTGAAAGAGCTTATAAAGCCGAAGAACTGGCCAAAGAGAAGAGAAAGGCCGAGTCTAAGGCTAGGGATTCAAAGAAAAGATCTATGGGCAAGTCATTTCAGTACACATCGAAGAAGTCAAGGGACTTCCATCCTCGTTCCAATGCTTCTGTTGAGTTTTCAAATAGAAATAAAGGTAAACAATATTAATGTACTAAGGCCCAAACCACCTCAATTGCTAGTGTTGGTAATACTCGAGCAAGTAGACTAGAATGTCTCCAATACAGTAGACGTCACCCCGATGAGTGTCGAGGGAGTGACAGGACCTGTTTCAAGTGTGGTTCCCCAAACCACATTATTAAAGAGTGCCCCAATATGGCAGTACCAAAGTACAAGATCTGGTAACACTGCTAGCCAAGGTAGACCGCAAAAAAATCCGAGTAATGGAGCGAGCAGTAAGAATGCCCCTAAAGATTTTACTGTGAGACCCGAGGGCAGAGCTCCTGCAAGGACATATGCCATTCACGCCCGGAAGAGCCTTTATCCCTAGATATGATTACGGGTACATTTTCTATCTATGATGCTACTGTTATTGCTTTGATTGATCCGGGATCTACCCATTCCCATATTTGTATGAAATTGATGTCTAGTATGAGCATGCTTGTTGAATCTACGGAGTTTGTGATAAAATTGTCAAACCCGTTAGACAAATGCGCGTTAGTTGATAAAGTATGTAAGAATTGTCCTTTTATGATTAGAGGTCACTATTTTTCGGCTAACTTTACGCTTTTGCCGTTTGATAAGTTTGACATAATTCTTAGTATGAATTGGTTAACAGCTCATGATGTAGTTGTAAATTGCGAGAGAAAATTTATTGAACTGAAATGTGAAAATGGTGATATTCTCCGAGTTGAATCAGATGAGTCGAATAGCTCGCCTGTTGTGATTTCTTCTATGGCCGCTCAGAAGTGTGTAAGGAAGGATTACGAAGCTTATCTTAATTTTTTGTTGAATACAAAAGAGTCGGAGTTAAAGACTGAGTCAATACCCGGTAGTTTGTAAGTATCTGGATGTGTTTTTGGAAGAATTACCTGGATTGCCTTCAATTAGCGAAGTAGAATTTGGTATTGATCTAGTTCTAGGTACAGCACCTGTTTCTATCGCTCCGTATAGGATGGCTCCAACTAAGTTAAAGGAGCTGAAATCCCAATTGCAAGAATCGATGGATAAAGGTTTCGCGAGACCTAGTTTTTCACTGTAGGTTGCACCGGTTTTATTTGTGAAGAAGAAAGATGGTTCGACGAGACTATGCATTGACTATCGACAACTCAACAAGGTGACGATAAAAAATAAGTACCCCTTGCTGAGGATAGATGATTTATTTGATCAACTGAAGGGAGCCACGGTATTTTCCAAGATAGATTTAGGTCTAGTTATTATCAGTTGAGAGTTAAGGACTCGGACGTGCCGAAAATCGCATTTCGGACGAGGTATTGTCACTATGAATTTTTGGTAATGCTTTTTGGCCTAATGAATGCTCTTACGATTTTCATGGATTTAATGAACCAAATTTTCCAACCTTATTTGGATAAATTTGTTGTAGTGTTTATTGATGATATCTTGACTTATTCTCGTGATGAGTCTGAACATGCCGATCACTTAAGAACTATTCTACAAATTTTGAGAGATAAGCAGTTGTATGCTAAGTTTAGCAAAAGTGAGTTTTGGCTTAGAGAAGTCAGATTTTTGGGGCATATTGTGTCGGGTGACAGTATCCGAGTTGATTCGAGTAAAATTTTGGCCATTGTTGATTGGAAACTGCCAAGGAACGTATCTGAGTTTAGAAGCTTTTTGGGCTTAGCTGGCTATTACAGACGGTTTGTTAAAGGATTATCCATGATTTCTACTCCGATGATAAAGTTGTTACAGAAAGATGTCAAGTTCGAATGGTCAGAAAAGTGCAACAGAGTTTTGAGAATTAAAAGCATTGTTGACTGAAGCTCCAGTGTTAGTGCAACCCGAGCCGGGGAAAGAATTTTTGGTTTATAGTGATGCATCCTTAAATAGATTGGGTTGTATGCTTATGCAAGAAGGCAAAGTAATAGCCTATACTTTGAGGCAATTGAAACCACACGAAAAAAATTATCCGACACATGATTTAGAGCTAGCCGCCATTGTGTTTGCCTTAAAGATTTAGAGACATCACTTGTATGGTGAGAAGTGTTGGTATTCACTGATCACAAGAGTCTAAAGTACTTGATGACTCAAAAAGAGTTGAATTTGTGGCAATGGAGGTGGTTAGAGTCGATAAAAGGTTATGAGTGAGTGATTGACTATCACCCGGGCAAGGCAAATGTGGTCCTCGATGTCTTGAGTAGGAAATCCTTATTTGCCTTGAAAGCTATGAATACTCAGTTGATTGTGTCCAATGATGGTTCGATACTAGCGGAGTTGAGAGCTAGACCGACGTTTCTCTAAGAGATCTGTGAGGTTCAAAAAGTGATTGCAAACCAAGAGAGATCAATGTGAGTCGGGCGTTGAATCAGATTTTCGGATTAGTTTTGATGGTTGTTTGATTTTCCAAGATAGGATCTGTGTACCTAGAGGTGATGAGCTTGTTGGGAAAATTATTCACGAAGCACATAGTAGTTGTATGCCAATTCATCCAGGTAGTACCAAGATGTATAATGACTTGAAGAGATTGTATTGGTGGCCGGGTATGAAAAGAGACATCTCAAAGTTTGTGTCAGAATGCTTAATTTGTCAGCAAGTGAAAGCCGAACACTAAGTACCTTCGGGTTTACTTTAGCCTGTGATGGTTCCCGAGTGGAAATGGGACCGAATTACTATGGATTTTATGACAGGATTGTCATTTTCACTGATAAAGAAAGATATTGTATGGGTCGTAGTTGATCGGTTAACAAAATCAGCTCACTTTATTCCAGTATGTACGACTACTCACTCGATAAGCTAGTCGAGTTGTATGTTTCCAAAATTGTGAAACTTCATGAGTACCTTTGTCAATTATTTCGGATAGGGATCCGAAATTCACATTGCGGTTTTGGAAAATTCTACAAGAAGATTTAGGTACAAATTTGAATTTTAGTACAGCTTTCCATCCACAAACCAATGGTTAATTAGAGAGAGTAATATAGATACTTGGAGACATGCTCCGATGTTGTGTTCTTGAATTTCAAGGCAGTTGGGAAAAGTACTTGCCGTTGGTGGAATTTTCCTATAATAACAGCTTTCAGTCAAGCTTGAAAATGGAGCCTTATGAGGCATTGTATGGGCGTAAGTGCCGAACACCATTATATTGGACTGAACTCAGAAAGAATCAGATTCATGGGGTCGACTCAGTCAAAGAAATAAAAGAGAAAGTAAAGGTGATTTGAGATTGCTTGAAAGTGGCTTCGGATAGACAGAAATCCTACGCGGATTTAAAACGAAGAGAAATTGAGTTTCAAGTAGGTTATAAGGTATTTCTAAAAGTGTCCCTATGGAAGAAAGTTCTCAGATTTGGTCAGAAGGGCAAGTTAAATCTGTGTTTTATTGGACGTACAAGATTACCAAAAGGATAGGGCCGGTAGCATATCAGTTGGCTTTGCCATCTGAATTGGAAAAGATCCATGGTGTGTTCCATATATCCATGTTGCGCTGATACTGATCAGACCCTACACATTTTTACCGACAGAGGTTGAGATACTACCGGATATGACTTATGGTGAGGAACCGGTCAAGATTTTGACTCTGGAAGTCAAGAAATTGAGAAATAAAGGTATTGTTCTTGTGAAAGTCTTATGGCGAAGGCATGGAGTTGAAGAGGCTACATTGGAACCCGAGGAAACCATGAGAGCACAATACCCAAACCTCTTTACGGGCAAGATTTTCGGGGAAGAAAATCCTTAAGGGGGAAAGTTGTAACGTCCCAATTTTGGGCTTAGTCAGAACAGTGGTCTCGGGACCATAAATCTGAGGTCATAAATTTTATTTTAGGACTGTGTAAAAATTTAGTTAAGAAACTTTATCGTTTGAATGCTTAATTTGTGAAAAAAGGACTAAATCGCGTAAAGTGCTAAAGTTGTGTTCTACTAGCTAAATGTGTCAAATAGCTTTAGAACTTAAAATTAGAGGTCCTTAATGAGTAAATAGGTCATTATATGTGTGTATGGTTGTACATGAAGTATAATAAATGAAAAGTCAAAAAAGTCAAAAATTGGGTATGGATTGGTATTTGGTGACAAAAGCAAAAACTAATAAAATAAAAATCAAATGGTCATCTTCTTCTCCATCATTTTCCATCGAAATTTTAAGGAGAAAAACCCCATGGAAATTTGAAATTTTTAGCACAACAAACCCTCCATATGTAAGTCATTTTAGTGATAGTTTTTTTTTATGTTTTTTGATGTTTTTGAGATCCTTGAAGCATAATATAGTTATTTCTACCATTATTTTGAGCTAGGGTTTATGTTCAAAAATTTACCCATGTGTGACATGCATGTATTTTGATGATTAATGGAGAAATATTGAAATTTGGTGTTAGATGAACATCTTTTTCTAAGTGATTTTTCGCAAAAATACCTAAAAGGACTTGTTTGTAAAACATGTAAAAATAGTTGTTAAAAATGTGATTTGATGAAAATTACAGTTTTTATAAGAGGGATTATGAATTGGCTATACTTGGGTAACAAAGAAATTGGCGCATTTCATTTTACGAGCCTAGGGGCTAAATTGTAATTATTTAGAAGTTTAGGGGCAAAATTATAATTTTACCAAAATATAATTTATGGGCTGTTTTGAATAATGTGGTAATTAAACAAGTGAAATTTTCTATTATAGATTAAGAAATACGGAGTCTGGGCCTAGACCGGGGAAAGAGCAAGATCTTGGACTAAATCGAATTAGTTGCCCATATTTTGTATCGAGGTAAGTTTGTGTGTGATTGATACAACTTTTTATTATGCATTTAGCATTTAATGTTGTATGAATTGTATATTTGTCTTCGTGAATATTATTAATGTTGTTCGATAAAGATTTGAGGTGATAAAAGCTGGTTGAACCTTAGGAATACATAGGGTATAAAAATTAAGACATTTGGGTTGATGGGATTCCGTATAAGTCCATATCTAGGATATGGCATCGGTATAAGTATGAGTTATCATGTAAGACCATATTTGGGATATGGCATTGATATGAGATTTCGTGCAAGACCATGCCTGGGAAATGACGTCGAAATGAGAATTCGTATAAGACCATATCTAAGATATGGCATCGATGTGGGATTCCATGTAAGACCATGTCTGGGACATGACATTGGCATCTTATTGTGTATGGTAATTCTGAGTGCCCTAGTATTCCAAGTGGTTCAATGGGTAGTCCAAGGATTTTTTAAAGAAATGATGAGGTATGATTATGTTGTAAGAGTACAGGTATGTAAGCCAAGCTAGTAATTATTAAGATTATGAAATGATAAAACTTCAATAAGAGGAGAATAAAGAAATTATGCTCTTAAGTTCTATTGAATATTATGCAAACTATATGAGGTAGGTAATGACTACAATGATTATTGAGAATGAGATGAGCCAAGTTGTGTTATGTATGTGTATGAAAATGCATATTCTTATTACTTATTAAGTACATGCAAGCTTACTAAGCTTTATGCTTACCGCCCTATTTTCCATTTTCTTATAGTATTGCTAAGCTAGCTCAGGGATCAAAGTGCGTCAGAGGAATGTTCACACTACCGATTGGATTATTTGGGTATAGTTAGTCTCAATATTTTGAGTATGGCATGTATAGAGACTTGGTCTTTTTGTTATATGTCATATTGGTCTAGCCAAACGTGTTGACTGATAATGATAGTTGATTCATTTTGTGTATGGCCATGAGATATGGCTCATCATGAATATTGGGTTGTAAACCTATTCATCTATGTATGTTTATTCCAATTCCATTATGATATGGCCTATGGTTATTGATGATTGAATTCCATTATGATATGGCCTATGGTTATTGATGATTGAATGTTGATGAATGTCATGTGTGTGTATGAGATAGTATGAAAATGCATGCATGCAAGTCTAAGAAATATTGCTTATTTATAAATGGGTGTTGGTAAGGTTCGATTGGTCATAATAGGGAGTCTTAAACAAGTATGATGTGAGAAGCTGTCATGCATAAGCTATGTTTATGAGTGTTTAAGCATCATTGAAACCATATATGTGTTTGAGCAAATAAGGTTGGCAAATGACTCGGAACATAGCCTTAAAGTTGTCCACACGGGTAGACACACGGGCATGTGTCTAGGCCGTGTGTGACACACGGTCTACCCCATGGGCATGTAGTCCGGCCGTGTGTCCCCTGCACCCTAATTAATGCAAAACCAAATGCCCAGTAGTAAACACACAGGAAGAGACACGGTCGTGTGTCTCGGCTGTGTGAGAGACACGGCCTCAGAACACGGGCATGTGCCCAGGCTGTGTGAAGTCTGCACCTGAATTTAGAATTTAAATCGCCACACCGCCTAATGACACGGGCGTGTGCCATGGCCAAGTGACCTTATTTGGCTGATGTCATCATAGTCAGAGAGTTACACAGGTTGAGGACACGGGCGTGTCTCAAGCCACACGGACGTGTGACTCTCCAAAAAATGAAAATTTTCTAAGCACTGTAAAAGTGCTGGAAGTTCCTGGTTTGGTCCCAAATCTTTCCCAACGCATGTTTTGGGCCTTGTAGGTCCGTATAAGGGATATTAAGTAAATGTTTAAATGACCTTAATTGAAACGAAATTTTATGGTCTGGATTTTAGGTGTTTGATTTTGTTCAAGTACAGTAATACCTAGTTCCCTATTCCGGCATTGAGTATGGGTAGGGGTGTTTCAATTATTTATACACAAACTTACCTCGGTACAAAATAGTAGGAAGTAGACCTAATCGTCAATAACCTTATTTTTCCCTGATCAAGGTCTGAAATTCGTTTTTCTTTATCTATAATAGCAAATTTAACTTATTTAATTATCACATTACTCAATGCTATCCAAAAATCAACTTCTGGAAAAATTATATTTTTGCCCCTAAATTTTGACATATATATAAATTAGTCCTTAGGCTCGTAAAATGAGATGTATCCATTTTCTTTGTTACCCAAGCCTAGCCGAACCTAAATCATGCTCATAACAGTCGACAATTTTCATCAAATTACATTTCTACTACCCATTTTTATAACTTTTACAAATAAGTCATTTTTATGCATTTTCACTAAAAATCACTTAGTAAAAGTTGTTTATCACACCTTAAACATACAATATCTTCCATCAAACATCAAAATGCATGCATGTCACACATGGGTAAATTTTTAAACATGAACCCTAATTCAAAATAATGGTAGAAATAGGTAAATCGGGTTACGAGGACTTCAAAAATGTAAAAAGCAAAAAAAAGGGGCTACGATGTACTTACGATCAACCTTGAAAGTTGAAGAAACCCTAGCTATGGTCTCCTTGAGAAATTTGGCCAAGGTGAAGAAGATGGACACCAATTTTGACTTGATTTTCCCTTTTTATTCTTTTATTTATCAAATGACCAAAATGCCCTCAATGCATAACTTTGAAAATTTACCTATTCAAGTCTGTTTTTGTCCACTAACTTATCTAGTGGTCTAATTACTAATAAGGACCTCTAGTTTAAAATCCCATAGCAATTGGACACCTTTAACAAGTAGAACTCAACTTTTTCACTTTTTACGATTTAGTCCTTTTAACTAAATTGAGTGCCCAAATGTCAAAATTTTTGAACGAGATTTTCACAAAATAGTTCCATAAAACTATTGACCATATAAATATAATAATAAATTATTTTTTTCTGCGTCAGATTCGTGGTTTTGAAACCACTGTTCCGACTAGCCCCAAAATTAGGCTGTTACAACTCTCCCCCTTGTTAGGAACTTTTGTCCCCGAAAATCTTACCAGTAAATAGATTTGGGTATTGTTTTCTCATTGCCTCTTCGGGCTCCCAAGTAGCCTCTTCTACCCCATGTCTTTGCCACAACACTTTCACAAGAGTTATACTTTTATTTCTCAATTGTTTTACTTCCCGGGCTAATATCTTGATCGATTCCTCACTGTAAGTCATATCCGGACAAATCTCAACTTCTGTCGTTGAAATCACATACGAAGGGTCTGATCTATAATGGCGCAACAGAGACACATGAAAGACATTATGGATGTAACACCCTGAATTTGGGCCTAGAAGTTTTGGGCCTTAAGCATGGAAGCGGTTGAAGGCAGCTTATAATATTTTATTGTGCATGTAAATTTCGTTTATGAAGGCTTGTTTTAGTGGTTAAGTGTGCTGAGAAGTGTTGGAGAAGTCCTGGGTTCAAACCTGGACTCTAGCAAAAATTTTGATTTAAGGTAAATCAAACCTTGGGTGTAGTAGGTAGGCCTTAAGAATATTGTTGGAGAAATTGTGCCACAAAAAGCCTTGTGGTCTAGTGGCAAAGTAGCGCCACATAAGAGGCAGGAAGGTGGCATCATAGAGTTGGCAATGAGGTCCAGGGTTGGAAACTCATGGCAATAAAAGAGCATTTATTTTGCTAACAGGGGGCGGCAAGAGTTGGTGTTAAATTTAAACTCTGATGATGGAGGGATCCCACATCGGGAAGCTAACATAAGAGTGGATGCGAAGCTGGCTTTAAATAGAGTGAACCATGAGGAGAGTAAAGGTACCTTTCTTGGCTGATCCCTTTCGCTTTCTGGCGTACTCGTTTGGGTTGGGCGTCGGCTAAGAGTGCTCGGAGCGCGGATTAACTCCAGTCTCCTATCAGGTGTGTATTTCTCAATACTCTAGCTGTAGGATGGCTACTTCGGGCCGCGATGGGCCGAATGGGCCATTTGGGCCCAATTGGATAAGTTGTTTGATTGTGTAGTAAATATTGGACTAGGCTAGGTGAATCTCATATCTGTGGCTAGATTTGGGCTAAAAGGGCCACACGAGCGTGTGGGCCTATTTGGGCTGAGAAAGGGCTTTAGGCCCATTCGTATTGTTATCCCTGTTTAGAATACTTTAGTTTACCAAATTACCAAAATACCCCTAGTTTGTAAAATTACTGAAATACCCTCAATTTGTAAAATTACCAAAATACCCCTGATTTACAAAATTACAGAAATACCCTTGACTTTCTAAAAATTATAGAAATACCATTGGTTTACAAAATTACTAAAATACCCTTGGTTTGTAGATTTACCAAAACACCCTTGTAGGATGAAATGACTAAAATACCCCTAATAGGTAAAAAGACCGTAAAGCCCCTGTAGGGCAAAGTGACCGTAATACCCTTGTATGGTAAAATGACGAATATGCCCTTATGTTCCGTATGACTGATGTGCTTAGGATTTACATATATTGATATTGGATTAGTTAAGTTTGAGTGACAGATGGTGGTTATCGTAGGTGATTGATTATGGAAACGTTTCAACTTCCACCCATAACAGGTGTGTACTAACCCTCGTAGTCTTAGATTAATATCTGCTGAGAAGCCGAAATGCTAAAATACCGGTATTTTGGGAACTTGTAATGTTGCGTGTGGGTATAGATGCGATAAATACGATAAGATTGGTGTTTGGATCAATGGAACGGGTAAGAACTCAATTTTGTGCACGATGGCAAGTTGGGCTTCAATCGGCAGGAATTGGGCCAAATGGGCTTTTGGGCCCATTTGGGTAAAATTGATAAAAAATGGAATTTGGAAAAGTTGCATGTTAACACAGTTAGTATTGTTGCAAAATTTGGGTTAAGCAGGCTTAGTGGGTTAAATCAGCATTCGTAGGGCTCATTAGGGGTTTTTGGGCCCAAAAGCCGGAATTTGATAAGTGGGTTAAAGATCATTGTTTAAACACTCGAAAATATTGACGATTGTAATGAACATGGAAAACCCTGATTTTTTGTAAAATTACGAAAATACCCTTATAATATGAAAAATGACTGTTTTGCCCTTGTGGGTAAGTGACTAACTTGGACTGTGTGGTTGACGGATTTGATTGTGAATATATGTTGGTGGTATGAATGACTTGACTGTGATTGTTTGATTCAAATATGGGCATGACATTCTGCATACATGACATATTGCATGGGATATGGGTTAAATTGATGGAGGAAGCATTCTGGCAGCCTCGCTGCAATCTGGTGGCCTCACCACATATATCTGTTCTGGTGACTTCGTCACAATATCTGGCAGTCTCGCTGCAATCTGGTGGCTTCGCCACATATATATATATCTGTTCTGGTGGCCTAGCCACAATATCTGTATCTGGTGACTTCGTCACATTATCTGGCAGCCTCGCTACAAATTCTGTGGTGTGTAGCAGATGGGTGGGTCGAGTTGTCTCCCCACATGGTGTAAGGTTGGTACGGGGGTGTATACAGATGGATTGGGTTGGGTTTGCATTCACATTCACATTCTGATTCTGTTACCTGATACTGATTCTGATTCTATTACCTAATTCTGATTCTGGTTCTGATTCTGATTCTGTTACCTGATACTAATTCTGATTCTGTTACCTAATTCTGATTCTGATTCTGATTTTGATTCTGTCACCTAATTCTGATTCTGATTCTGATTCTCATTTTGATTCTAGTTCTAATAATGTTTCTTATTCTGCAATGGGCTAAGGCCCATCTGGTACTGTCTGCTATAATAGGCTAAGGCCTAATTGATACTGAAATTGTAAGTAGGGTTGGGGCCAACTTTTAATTCTTTTATATGACTGGCTGTTCCTTTTATATAGTAGGGGATTTCACACTGAGTTTTCATAAACTCACCCCGTTTATTAACTTTTCAGGTAATTTCCAGCCTTAGACGGATCAGAGCTGCGAGGGGCTCGGAGGAAGTCACACACACTATTTATGTTATAGTTTTGATTATTACTTTTAAATGTTTTTATGTGGGTTGTAGTAAAGCCGTTCTAATTTTCTGGATTTCAAATTTAGAACTTTATTTATTGTTTTTATAATTGCTAGTATTAGAACATGGTTTTCCAAAGTAACTACTGTTGTTCAAAACATCACATATCTGCAATTGTTTTTAAAATTAAGCTTCCGCAACTGCCAATATTTTTACAAGGTTGTTAAGAATGTTATTCAGCTGAGGTTTTCTAATAAGGTTTAAAAAGGGTATAAGTTTTTAATTATTAAGAAGGGTTTTTAATGGAAACATGGTTTTCGAAAAACACTTCAATGTGACACGCCAGATTCGAGCCAAACTTTCGGGCTGGGTTTGGGGTGTTACAATGGATCCTCTCCAACTCAGATGGCAAAGGTAACCAATATGCTACCAGTCCTATTCTTTCAGTAAATCTCATATGGCCCAATAAATTGCGGGCTTAACTTGCCTTTATGGCAAAATCTTAAAATTTTCTTCTATGGAGATACTTTCAAAAATACCTTATCACTGACCTGAAATTCAATCTCTTTTCTTTTCAAATCTGCGTACGACTTTTGTCTATCTAAAGTAGCTTTCAAACAATCATGGATCACCCTTACTTTTTCTTTCGGTTTCTTTAACTAAGTTAACCCCGTGAATCTGATTCTCTTTGAGCTCTGTCCAGTACAATGGAGTTTGGCATTTTTGGCCATACAATGCCTCATAAGGCCCCATTTTTATGCTTGACTGAAAACTATTATTGTAGGCAAATTCAACTAACGGCAGATATTTTTCCTAACTACCTTAGAATTCTAGAACACAACATCGGAGCATATCTTCTAAAATCTAAATCACCCTCTAGGACTGACCGTAGGTTTGCAATTGGAAAGTTGTACTAAAATTCAATTTCATACCCAAAGCTTCATGCAACTTCATCCAAAACCTTAAAGTAAACCTCGGATCCCTATCCGAGATAATGGAAATAGGCACCCTGTGCAATCTAACAATCTCAGCTATGTACAGGTCAACTAGCTTATCAAGTGAGTAACAAGTACGTACCAGTATAAAATGAACCGATTTCATCAATCTATCAACCAAAACCCATACAGTATCTTTTTTTCTCGGAGTCAAAGTCAAACCCGTTACGAAATCCATCGTAATCCTATTTGTAACACCCCTAACCCGTATCCGTCGTTGAAATAGGGCTACGAGGCATTACTGATCAAATATAGCATACAACATATATTTCTCATACTTGAATTCATTATTACATAAACATCAATCAATCATAATCACATTGTCCCTTGTAAGGCTCTACGAGACCTTAAAACATGCTTGTACAAGGTTTGGGACTAAATTGATAACATTTGAAAACTTTGGGAAACTTAGAAAATTTTCAAGCATACAAGGGTCACACGCCTGTGTCTCAAGCCGTGTGAAAATAGGGCATACATACTGACTTGCACCACACAGTCAAGGACACGCTCATGTGCCAGGTCGTGTGAAATCTAGAGAGGTTACTGACTTGGGTCACACGGCCGGCCACACGCCCAAGTGCTAGCCCGTATGTCACACATGACCAGTAGACACGCCCGTGTGCCTAGGCTGTGTAACACCCTGTGCCCGAGACCGTTGCTGGAGTCGAACACGAGGTGCTGACCAACTTAGTTCATTTACTTTGTTTTCACAGTCCATTAAGAAAAATTCCAGACAGGCTGGCTAACCGTGTCACTGTCGCCGTAAAAATCATATCTCGAGTTCCAAAACTTGAAATCTGATTCCGTAAATTTTCCCTGAAATTAGACTCATATATCCATCTGTGAATTTATTTCTAGAATTTTTTGTCGGGCAAATTGGTACAGTTTATTAGTTAAAGTCTCCCTTGATTCTGGGTTCAACTACTCTGACCTTCACGTATTATGACTTGGATATCTCCCTGTACAGAGCTTCAATACTCATGCCGTTTGTTTCTAATGAAACTAGACTCAAAGGGGAATCTATAAATATAAGGAATGACTTCTAATTATCTCTGGATAATTTATGGTAAATTTTCAAAGTCGAAACAGGAGATCCAGAAACCGTTCTGGCCCTGTTTCATGAGAACTTTAATATCTCTTAATATACTGTTCATATGATTGTTTCGTTACTTTCATATGAAAATAGATTCATCAAGGTTCGATTACATAATTTATTCACTATTTAATTTTATTCCTACAAATTTTAGTGATTTTTCAAATCCACACCACTGCTGCTGTCAGCATCTGTTTTCAAGGTAAACTTTACCTATTTCGTGGTTACCATGGACCAACTAGAGTTTTGTCATACATAGGTCCACATATGATCATATTTAGCCATTCCAATGGCTGATCATTTGCCCAACACTTCCATTCCAGTCCATAGTCACATCATGAAACCATATATATATACATAAACACAAATGGTCTAATGCCATACTCCACTTCTACGAGCCATTTTCGCATGGCTGTACACACATACATCACAAAAAGTACTTGAAAAACAACAAAGGGTAGTCCTATACATGCCATATCCAGAGTTCAACTAAAAGAGTACCCAAAGGGCTTTGATAGTGTGGATGACTTCGACTTCGATGATCCCGAATCCGATATCTAACGAACAAATCTATAAAACAGAGAGCCAAAGCAACGGGGTAAGCATTTTAAAGCTTAGTAAGTTTCAAGTAATGAAATCGGCTTTGACTAAAGTATTACATTCACATAGCTAAATGAATCACTTTATTAATACACATTCTCATAAACATACTTACTTCACACTTCATCAACATATACACACAAGGTATTAACCTATCTAAAAGCCGAAAGTTCGTTAGTCGATTGAACGAATACTATTTAAAATGAATCGACTTTTCCGATGCACGCGCAAACATACCTTATCGTTTGGGTTTTTCGAGCGTATTAATTGAATTTATTACAGCACAACACGCCCACCTTCGAACCCAAGTTTCTTCGGAATTTAGCCGGATATAACCACAAGCACAATTGCCTTCGGGTCTTAACCCGGGTATAGCAACTCGCACAAATGCCGTCGGGTCTTAGCCCGGATATATCAACTCGCACAAATGCCTTCGGGTCTTAGCCCGGATAAAATCACTAGCATAAATGCCTTCGGGACTTAGCCCGGATAAAATCACTAGCATAAATGCCTTCGGGACTTAGCCCGGATATCATTCAAATGCTCATGCACACATATATCAATAATCATGACACATCCATATTTCATTTTCGTTACTAAGGCTCAAACACAAAACATTTATTAAACCTTTCCAATTTCGGCTCAATAGCCACACACAAAGAGCATGATTTCAATTGGCTTTATAACATAGTCTCTATGCACATTCGGCTATCCGTCATAGTATGACTAATCATTTCAATATAATTCAAGTAGGGTCATTACTCGAAGACTTACCTCGGATGTTGTCGAACGGTTTCGACGGCTATTCGACCACTTTTTCCTTCCCTTTATCGGATTTAGTTCCCCTTTGCTCTTGAGCTTAATTCAAACAAATTTAACTCATTAAAGTCTCATTTTGCTAGCTTATGGCCGAATATGACAAGGAGTTTGATAGGTCATATGGCCACCTTTTAGCTCAAATACACAATGGTCATACGCATTTTTAATCACATCAAGCAATTTAATACAATTCATTCGAACATCAAAGAGAAGCTCAAGGTACTTAGCCCATATATACATTAGACATTAGAGTCACATATGTACGAAATTACGAATCGAATTCAACATACTAGCTAATATTTCCCTTAGCCGAATTTCTAAGTCAAGATAAAGCCATCAATATGCTTACCTATGGCCGAACATACACATCAACTTATGTACTCATTCATGTGGCCGAACATACATGTCTATGTTGAGACCGATTGCAACACTCAATACATTCTACAAGTATGGTCACTTGTATTGACTAAACACCATTTTGTTTCAAGTTCAAAACTTGGCCCATACACATATATACACTAGTAAAGCATCCTCTCCCTTTCCATCAATTCAACACATGCATTACTCATGAATATACAAAAATTATATTCGGCCTTAGCACACAACTTGCTAGCCGATTCTTCTCCATCTAGCAACTAATGCACATATGTGCTCATTTGTTAGACTCTACTTCATCTAACAACAATCATATTTCCCTTCTACTTCCTACCATGGCCAAATGCATCACAACACCATACCATTTCAATTTTGGTCATGGTTAAACAAAGAACTTAATGTCTCACTCAAAAATGCTAAAAAGAATATTCAAGAATCATCAATCCACCATCACATGCACCATTACAAAGCTTCACTTTTAGCATGCAAATGATATCAACACCAATCCACCTTGGCCGAATATCATCTCCATGACATAGTAAAGATTTGAACCATGGGCTATTTAGAACTCAAGCTAACTACTAAAACATGCATGCATCTCATGGAACATCATCAAACATACCTTAGTCTATCAAACCACCCTAGCCGATTTCCTCAAAGCTCTTTTCCTTCTTTTTCTTTCTCCTATTCGGCCAAGAACAACATGAGAGCTTTTCTCTCCTTTTTTTTTTTGGTCATGCATGAGAATGATGAACACATTTTTTCTCTTTGTTTTCTTCCTTCAATTTCTTATTAGTTTATTGCCCATGCTTCTTATTTTATTCTTCCATTAACACAACATGTTTCATGACATGTTTTGCCCATCATCCCTTGTCATGGCCGGCCACTAATACTTAAATGGGGGGGGGAATTGACATGCAAGTCCACCCCTTTGATTACATGCACTATTAGGCCACTTGCATTTGCCTAGCACATTTCTAAATTTCTCACATAAGTCCTATCAACTAAATTCACATGCAATTAACTAAATCGAAGCTTAAAACTTTCACACATTTATATTCACATATTTTAGGCAATAATTATCACATTCAAATAATTTGGTGACTCGGTCTAGCGGTCCCGAGACCGCTTTCCGACTAGGGTCACTTTAGGGCTGTCACAACTCTCCCCCACTTAAGAAATTTTCGTCCCCGAAAATCTTACCGGTAAATAGGTTTGGGTATCGTTCTTCATCGAGCTCTCGGTTTCCCAAGTAGCTTCCTCGATCCCGTGTTTGAGCCATAACACCTTTACTAACGGAGCCCTTTTGTTTCGCAACTCCTTCACTTCTCGAGCTAGAATACGCATCGGTTCTTCTTCATAACTCATATCGGCTTGAATTTCAACCTCTGATGGGCTAATTATGTGCGATGGATCAGATCTATAGCGTCGAAGCATCGAAACATGAAAGACGTCGTGAATCTTTTCAAGTTCAGGGGGCAAAATCAATCGATACGCAACTGGACCGACTCGTTCGGATATTTCGTATGGCCCGATGAACCTCGGACTCAATTTGCCCTTACGCCCAAATCTGAGTATCTTTTTCCAAGGTGAAACTTTAAGAAACACCTTATCTCCCACCTGATACTCAATGTCTTTTCGTTTCAGATCCGCGTACGACTTCTGGCGATCTGAGGCTATCTTTAGACTTTCACGGATTACTTTTACTTTCTGTTCAGCATCTTTAATCAAATCCACTCCGAAAATTTTACTTTCACCGAGCTCGGTCCAAAACAATGGTGTACGGCATTTACGCCCGTACAAAGCCTCGTAAGGTGCCATCTTAATACTTGATTGAAAACTATTGTTGTAAGCGAATTCAATCAATGGTAAATACCGTTCCCATGAACCACTAAACTCAAGGATGCAACATCTCAACATATCCTCAAGTATCTGAATTATTCGCTCGGATTGACCATCGGTTTGGGGGTGAAAAGCAGTGCTAAAATGCAGCTTGGTACCCAAAGCTTCTTGCAATTTCTTCCAAAATCGTAAGGTGAATCTCGGATCTCTATCCGACACGATAGAAATAGGTACCCCGTGTAATCTCACAATCTGAGAAACGTACAATTCAGCTAGTTTATCCAACGAAAAATCCGTACACACGGGGATAAAGTGAGCCGACTTAGTCAGTCTATCAACAACAACCCGAATCGCATCCTTCTTACTTGCTGACAATGGCACTCCGGACACAAAGTCCATTGTGACTCGATCCCATTTCCACTCAGGTATCATGATCGGCTGAAGTAATCCTGAAGGCACTTGATGTTCCGCTTTCACTTGTTGACATATTAAACATCTCGAAACAAAGTCGGAGATGTCTCGTTTCATACCATGCCACCAAAACCGACGTTTCAAATCGTTGTACATTTTCGTACTCCCCGGGTGAATTGACATTCGGCTACAATGGGCTTCGTTCAGAATCATCGAAATGAGTTCTGAATTTCTTGGAACACACAACCGACTTCTGAACCTCAAACAATCCTCATCATCAATTTGAAATTCGAATTCCATATTCGGAACACATTCAGCCCGTTTTGCAACCAATTCATCGTCGACTTTTTGAGCTTCACGAATTTGACGAATCAATAATGGTTTGGCCTTTAATTCAGCTACTAACACATTGTCGGGTAGAACAGACAAGTGCACAGTCATCGCTCGTAAAGAAAACAGTGATTTCCGGCTTAAGGCGTTCGCAACCACATTAGCCTTTCCCGGGTGGTAATCAATGACAAGCTCATAATCTTTCAACAACTCAAGCCAATGTCTTTGTCGCAGATTTAAGTCTCTTTGAGTCATCAAATATTTGAGACTTTTGTGATCCGAAAATACATGGCACTTTTCACCAAATAAGTAATGTCGCCATATTTTTAAAGCGAATACGATGGCAGCTAGTTGGAGATCATGGGTCGGATAATTTTTCTCATGTGGCTTTAATTGTCTCGACACATAGGCCACCACTCGACCTTCTTGCAATAATACGCAACCCAACCCAAGTAGGGATGCGTCACTATAAATGACAAACTCTTTGCCTGATTCGGGTTGCACTAAAATTGGAGCTTCAGTCAAATAAGTTTTCAGTTGATCGAAACTTTTCTGACATTTCTCCGTCCATTCGAACTTAACATCCTTTTGAAGTAGCTTCTTCATTGGTGTGGCTATCATCGAGAAACCTTTGACAAATCATCGGTAATAACCGGCGAGCCCCAGGAAGCTTCGAACTTCGGTAATATTTCTTGGAGGCTTCCAGTTAAGTATGGCTGAAATTTTGCTCGGGTCAACTCGAATACCCGATGCGGATACCACATGACCCAAGAAGCTAACCTCTCTTAACCAGAACTCACACTTACTGAACTTAGCATATAACTGCTTATCCCATAAAATTTGCAACACTAGTCTCAGGTGCTCAGCATGTTCGGTCTCATCTCTTGAATAGACCAAGATGTCATCAATGAACACAACTACGAACCGATCCAAATATGGTCTGAAGATCCGATTCATCAAATCCATAAATACCGCAGGGGCATTAGTGAGCCCAAACGGCATCACTAAGAACTCGTAGTGACCATATCTCGTTCTGAAGGCAATTTTGGGTATGTCCGAATCTCGAATTCGCAACTGATAATAGCCCGATCTCAAATCTATTTTTGAGAACACTGAGGCTCCCTTCAGTTGGTCGAACAAATCATCGATACGCGGTAACGGATATTTGTTCTTTATTGTCACTTTATTCAGCTGACGATAGTCAATGCACAACCTCATGGTTCCGTCCTTCTTTTTCACGAACAATACTGGTGCTCCCCAAGGTGAGAAACTTGGTTGAGCGAAACCTCTATCCGTTAACTCTTGCAACTGAGCTTTCAATTCTTTTAACTCAGTTGGTGCCATACGATACGGAGCTATCGAAATTGGCGTAGTTCCAGGTACAAGCTCAATACCAAACTCTACCTCCCGAACAGGTGGTAAACCCGGTAATTCTTCGGGAAAAACATCCGGGTATTCACAAATTACTGGTACCGACTCAAGTTTCTTTTCTAATTCCTTGTTATCAAGTACATACGTAAGGTATGCTTCATACCCTTTTCTTACATATTTCTGAGTCAACATTGAGGATATTACAGCTGGCAACCCATCCAAGTCCGTAGACTCAACTCGGATTACTCCGTTATTTGCGCACCTCAAATCAATAGTCTTGCTTTTGCAATTCACAACCGCATCATGCACGGTCAACCAATCCAACCCGAGAATAACATCAAATTCATCAAACGGCAGAAGCATCAAGTCCGCCAGAAAACAGGAACCTCGAACCACTAGGGGACATTTCTTACACACTTTGTCGACAAGCACGTAACGACCCAAGGGATTTGACACCCGAATTACGAACTCAGTAGACTCAATAGGTAAAGTCTTACTGGATGCTAAGGTTTCACATATATAAGAATGAGTAGAACCGAGGTCAATCAAAGCAATTACATTAGTATCAAAGAGAGTAAAAGTACCGGTAATAACATCGGGCGAAGAAGCATCCTCGCGGGCACGTATAGCATAAGCTCTAGCAGGCGCACGAACCTCGGATCTGGTCGTAGCATCTCTAGATCCTCTCTGACCACCACTAGCATTGCCCGTATTTCTAGATGGTCTACCTCGAGCAGTGGTAGCACCCGGTTTCCCACTCTGATTTACATTCTGTTCAGACAACCTCGGGCAATCTTTAATGAAGTGGTCAACTGATCCGCACTTGTAACAGGAGCGGTCATGGAATCTACAACTCCCCGAATGCCATTTACCACAATATCGACATTCCGTTCTGTCTCGACGTTCATTCCCAACACTGGCGACCGAAGTGCCTCGTGTACCCACAGGGGGTCGAACACGATCTCGTCTAAAAAGGCCCGAAGTGCCTCTAGACCGGCCCACATCATCTCGAAATTTCTTCGATGCCTGTTGAAGAGACTTTCCCGAGGATCTTTTACGAAACTCTCCAGTTCCCACATCAACTTTTTGTTTTTCTTTTCTAAGCTCTCCGGCTTTACAAGCTCGCTCGACAAGTACTAATAACTCTCTTATTTCAAGAATGCCAACGAACATTTTTATATATTCATTCAGCCCATCCTCGAAGCGTTTACACATGATAGCCTCGGACGAAACACATTCCCGAGCGTATCTACTAAGTCTAACAAATTTTCGCTCGTAATCAGTAACTGACATAGAACCTTACTTAAGCTCAAGAAATTCCTTCCATTTTTGATCAACAAATCTCTGACTGATATACTTTTTCCGAAACTCAGTTTGGAAAAACTCCCAAGTTACTTGCTCTCGGGGCACAACAGAAATCAGAGTACTCCACCAATAGTAGGCAAAATCACGTAGCAAGGAGATAGTACACTTTAGGCACTCATCGGGTGTGCAAGATAGCTCGTCGAGTACCCGGATAGTGTTGTCCAACCAAAATTCAGCTTGCTCGGCATCATCGCTGTCCGTAGCTTTAAATTCAGTAGCCCCATGTTTTCGGATTCTGTCAACTGGGGGCTTATTTGACCTTATTTGGTCAGTTTCCGGAGGTATTGTAGGTGCGGGGGTTGTATTAGTCGGGAATGGAGGTTGTGGAACAGCCGTATTAGTTCGAATGTATTAGTTGAACCAATCATTCATCACGCTATAGAAAGCTTGTCTAGCTTCATCATTCGGATTACTAGCATTAGGTTGAGAGTCCGCCGGCGCTGTCCCTTGTACGGGAGCAGGCGCCACATCTCCACATCATCAGCTATATCTCGGTTGGGATCGGGATCCATTACTATAAATAAACACAAATTCAAATGTCAGAAATCACCACACTATCAATTAATCACATAATGGCATGTATAGCTAGACCCAAACGTATTACGGTAGTCCTAGAATCAACTAAACCGTAGCTCTGATACCAATAAAATTGTAACACCCCGTGCCCGAGACCGTTGCCGGAGTCGAACACGAGGTGCTGACCGACTTAGTTCATTTACTTTGTTTTCACGGTCCATTAAGAAAAATTCCAGACAGGCTGGCTAACCGCGTCACTGTCGCCTTAAAAATCATATCTCGAGTTCCAAAACTCGAAATCTGATTCCGTAAATTTTCCCTGAAATTAGACTCATATATCCATCTGTGGATTTATTTCTAGAATTTTTGGTCAGGCCAATTGGTACAGTTTATTAGTTAAAGTCTCCCCTGATTCTGGCTTCGTCTACTCTGACCTTCACGTATTATGACTTGGATATCTCCCTGTACAGAGCTTCAATACTCATGTCGTTTGTTTCTAATGAAACTAGACTCAAAGGGGAATCTATACATATAAGGCATGACTTCTAATTATCTCTGGATAATTTATGGTAAATTTTCAAAGTCGAAACAGGAGATCCAGAAATCGTTCTGGCCCTATTTCACGAGAACTTTAATATCTCTTAATATACTGTTCATATGATTGTTTCGTTACTTTCATATGAAAATAGATTCATCAAGGTTCGATTACATAATTTATTCACTATTTAATTTTATTCCTACAAATTTTAGTGATTTTCAAATCCACACCACTGCTGCTGTCAGCATCTGTTTTCAAGGTAAACTTTACCTATTTCGTGGTTACCATGGACCAACTAGAGTTTTGTCATACATAGGTCCACATATGATCATATTTAGCCATTCCAATGGCTGATCATTTGCCCAACACTTCCATTCCAGTCCATAGTCACATCATGAAACCATATATATATACATAAACACAAATGGTCTAATGCCATACTCCACTTCTACGAGCCATTTTCGCATGGCTGTACACACATACATCACAAAAAGTACTTGAAAAACAACAAAGGGTAGTCCTATACATGCCATATCCAGAGTTCAACTAAAAGAGTACCCAAAGGGCTTTGATAGTGTGGATGACTTCGACTTCGATGATCCCGAATCCGATATCTAACGAACAAAACCTATAAAACAGAGAGCCAAAGCAACGGGGTAAGCATTTTAAAGCTTAGTAAGTTTCAAGTAATGAAATCGGCTTTGACTAAAGTATTACATTCACATAGCTAAATGAATCACTTTATTAATACACATTCTCATAAACATACTTACTTCACACTTCATCAACATATACACACAAGGTATTAACCTATCTAAAAGCCGAAAGTTCGTTAGTCGATTGAACGAATACTATTTAAAATGAATCGACTTTTCCGATGCACGCGCAAACATACCTTATCGTTTGGGTTTTTCGAGCGTATTAATTGAATTTATTACAGCACAACACGCCCACCTTCGAACCCAAGTTTCTTCGGAATTTAGCCGGATATAACCACAAGCACAATTGCCTTCGGGTCTTAACCCGGGTATAGCAACCCGCACAAATGCCGTCGGGTCTTAGCCCGGATATATCAACTCGCACAAATGCCTTCGGGTCTTAGCCCGGATAAAATCACTAGCATAAATGCCTTCGGGACTTAGCCCGGATAAAATCACTAGCATAAATGCCTTCGGGACTTAGCCCGGATATCATTCAAATGCTCATGCACACATATATCAATAATCATGACACATCCATATTTCATTTTGTTACTAAGGCTCAAACACAAAACATTTATTAAACCTTTCCAATTTCGGCTCAATAGCCACACACAAAGAGCATGATTTCAATTGGCTTTATAACATAGTCTCTATGCACATTCGGCTATCCGTCATAGTATGACTAATCATTTCAATATAATTCAGTAGGGTCATTACTCGAAGACTTACCTCGGATGTTGTCGAACGATTTCGACGGCTATTCGACCACTTTTTCCTTCCCTTTATCGGATTTAGTTCCCCTTTGCTCTTGAGCTTAATTCAAACAAATTTAACTCATTAAAGTCTCATTTTGCTAGCTTATGGCCGAATATGACAAGGAGTTTGATAGGTCATATGGCCACCTTTTAGCTCAAATACACAATGGTCATACGCATTTTAATCACATCAAGCAATTTAATACAATTCATTCGAACATCAAAAGAGAAGCTCAAGGTACTTAGCCCATATATACATTAGACATTAGAGTCACATATGTACGAAATTACGAATCGAATTCAACATACTAGCTAATATTTCCCTTAGCCGAATTTTCTAAGTCAAGATAAAGCCATCAATATGCTTACCTATGGCCGAACATACACATCAACTTATGTACTCATTCATGTGGCCGAACATACATGTCTATGTTGAGGCCGATTGCAACACTCAATACATTCTACAAGTATGGTCACTTGTATTGACTAAACACCATTTTGTTTCAAGTTCAAAACTTGGCCCATACACATATATACACTAGTAAAGCATCCTCTCCCTTTCCATCAATTCAACACATGCATTACTCATTAATATACAAAAATTATATTCGGCCTTAGCACACAACTTGCTAGCCGATTCTTCTCCATCTAGCAACTAATGCACATATGTGCTCATTTGTTAGACTCTACTTCATCTAACAACAACCATATTTTCCCTTCTACTTCCTACCATGGCCAAATGCATCACAACACCATACCATTTCAATTTTTGGTCATGGTTAAACAAAGAACTTAATGTCTCATTCAAAAATGCTAAAAAGAATATTCAAGAATCATCAATCCACCATCACATGCACCATTACAAAGCTTCACTTTAGCATGCAAATGATATCAACACCAATCCACCTTGGCCGAATATCATCTCCATGACATAGTAAAGATTTGAACCATAGGCTATTTAGAACTCAAGCTAACTACTAAAACATGCATGCATCTCATGGAACATCATCAAACATACCTTAGTCTATCAAACCACCATAGCCGATTTCCTCAAAGCTCTTTTTCCTTCTTTTCTTTCTCCTATTCGGCCAAGAACAACATGAGAGCTTTTCTCTTCCTTTTTTTTTTATTTTGGTCATGCATGAGAATGATGAACACATTTTTTTCTCTTTGTTTTCTTCTTCAATTTCTTATTAGTTTATTGCTCATGCTTCTTATTTTATTCTTCCATTAACACAACATGTTTCATGACATGTTTTGCCCATCATCCCTTGTCATGGCCGGCCACTAATACTTAAATGGGGGAATTGACATGCAAGTCCACCCCTTTGATTACATGCACTATTAGGCCACTTGCATTTGCCTAGCACATTTCTAAATTTTCTCACATAAGTCCTATCAACTAAATTCACATGCAATTAACTAAATCGAAGCTTAAAACTTCACACATTTATATTCACATATTTTAGGCAATAATTATCACATTCAAATAATTTGGTGACTCGGTCTAGCGGTCCCGAGACCGCTTTTCGACTAGGGTCACTTTAGGGCTGTCACAGGCTGTGTCAAACCTGTAGGGTATACTGACTTAATTCGAAGGGCTACCCCATGGGACACACAGTCGTGTACCAAGGCCATGTGTCACACACGGTCAAGCCACATGCCCGTGTGCTCGACCGTTTTGAGTGAAATTAGGCTTGGTTGATGCAACATTTCTCACCCTCCTTGATCACACCTAAACCACATCAAATTTTACCATTTTCATACGTATATAAGCAACCAAAACATGTTATTTCATACACATTTTATGCCATTTAGAGACATTCTCTTAACTACTCAGTTCCATAGCCAAAACATACCAAATCAATATGCCAAAATCATCAAACTTACATAAATTCTAAATGCATTTTCTCATCATCTTATCATCTATTTCATGCCTCAAAACATACTATTTCATCATCTCAAAATTAAGCCATAACATACCATCTTCCAAGCAATAATATACCAATTAACATCTAGCTAGTAAAGCAATCATAAAACCATACCAAATATGCCCAAAACATAAGACAACTTAAATGGCCAATTCACACCAACATTTACATCATTTGCAAGCCAAATCTCATGGCTAAAATCATAACTCAAAACTTATCATCTTAACACTAGCTTATACATGACATATATCATATATACAAAGCTTAAAAAGTACCAACAAGATAATCGATAGGGTGACATGTTCCCGATGACCGCGAGTCCGAGCTAGCTTCAATTATCTATAAAACAGGGAAAACACACAAAGTAACCTTTAAAAGCTTAGTAAGCCATATACAAATAAAATTACCACATGAATCGACATCATTTCCATCAATAGGCAAACTATAAGTAAACACATATAAGTTCACAAACCTTTCCATTGTAAAATATTCAGTATTAAATTGAATTCATCAAATACTTCCTTTCAATGCTCGTATGAATCTCATACGTACCTAGATCACTTAACTCATTCACACATTCTTTTCTTGACTTGACGTTGCCTGTTGAACTTCAGAATGTTAAGGATACTCAAAATCACATATAGCTCAACAATGCCATACCCCGAATATGGTCTTACATGTTATCACATATCGATGCCACTGTCTTAGACAGGGTCTTCTACGAAATCATATAACGATGCCAATGTCCCAGACATGTCTTACATGTAATCACAATACAATGCCAATGTCCCAGACATGGTCTTACATGTAATCACATCTCGGCAATCCTTATGTCATGACATTCGTATCCTATACTATTCTAGGGTTCGTATGGACTTTCGGTTAATATTATTTCATCAATACTTGCTCGTATTGCTCGTTCAGCATTCATAGCAATTCAATGACAAAAAAATTTAATAAATCAATTTAAAATATTTATTCCATATAAACTTACCTCGTATATACGACGAACGGATCAGATCGACTACTCGATAACTTTCGATTTCCCCGATCTAATCCGATTTCCTTCTTCTTGACCTATATGAATTCAAATTTAACTTATTTATTCATCAAATCATTCAATTCAGTCCACAAATACATATTGGCATTTTACACTTGGCCCTAAACTTTACATTTCTTACAATTTAGTCCTTATTTCATAAAAACACAAATTGCATAATTTCTTTCTAATTTCATGCTAGCTGAATTCTTTATAGACCCTAGTAGCCCATTATTTTCATTTATTTCACAATTCAACCTTTAAATTTACACATTTCTCAATTTAATCCCTAATATGCATTTTTACCAAAAATCACTTTACAAAAGATGATAATCTATCATTTATCTTTCATTTTTCATCATCATCTATCACAAAGATCAAGCATTCATCAATGGAATTTTACAAAATCACCAACAAACTCAAAAATTAAGGCATAGGCTAGCTAGTACTCAAAGCAACAATCACAAAAACGTAGAAATGATCGAAAAAGGAACAAAAGTGGACCTTCAATTGAGCATCAACATGGCCGAACCCTAGCAATCTGTTAATGGCTTTTTCTTCTTTATTTTCGGTGAAAATGGTGAAGATGAACATAATTTCACTCTGTTTATTACATTATGATTTATTTAGCTAATTACCAAAATGACCTTATTTAATATCCATTAAAAACACTTAATGGATGGCTATTCATGTCAATTTCCACTATCATGGTCTAATTTCATAATAATGACTTCCACCTTTTAATTTTATAGCAATCAAGCACTTTAAAATATAGCATGCTACTTTTGCATTTTTCGTGATTTAGTCCTTTTATCAAATTAACCATCCAATCGATAAAATTAAAACATGAAATTTTCACACATACCTAATCACATGTCATAAACACTAAAAATAATATTAAAATATTTTTCTAACCTCGAAATTGTGGTTCCAAAACCACTATTCTGATTTAGCTAAAACCGAGCTGTTTAACTATCCCATTTCCACTTAGCCACTATCATTGGCTGAAGTAAACCCAAAGCACTTGGTGTTTGAGTTTCACTTGTTGACAAATCAAACATCTGGAAACAAACTTAGAGATATCTCTTTTCATGTCTGACCACCAATACATTTTCTTTAAATCATTATACATTTTCGTACTACTCGGATGCACAGATAGATAACCATTATGCCTTCATGAGAATTTTCTGATAATTCATATTTTTTGGTACACAAATCCTACCTTAGAACATCAAAGAATCATAAATCCGACAGAAAATTTGAATCACTAACTGATTCACAATGAGCCTCTTGGCTTGCAATCACGTCACATTTCTAAACTTCACAAATATGCTGAATAAACATTAGCCAGCACTCAACTCGACTAGAATAGAATCATCATTGGATAAAGCAATCTCGTGTCAAAGTCTCAAAGAAAATAAAGTCTTCTACTCAAGGCACTGCACTACATTCGCTTAACAGGGTGAAGTCAATCACCAACTATAATCTTCAGCAACTCAGCCATCTTCATTTGTCGAAGTTCAATCCTTCAGGTCATCAATACTTTAAATCTTATGGTCAGTAAAAAACATGCATTTCTCACCGTACAAATGGTGTCGCCATATCTTCAGAGCAAACACATTACGGCTAATTCCAAATCATGCGCCGGGTAATTCTTCTCATACGGCTTCAATTGTCTCGAGGCATATGCTATCACTGCCTCCTATGCATCAACAAACATCCTAGTCCATTTAGTGACGCATCGCTATAAATCACAAACTTTTTTCCTGGTCAGTTTGCACTAAACCAGTGCCTCAGTCATAATGCTTTCAATTTTTTAAAACTTTGTTGACACTTATCAGACCACTTGAACTTAACATCCTTTGCCAGCAATTCATCATAAAAGTAACAATCATAGAAAGCCCTTTAACAAACCGTCTATAATAATCGTCTAAGCCCCAAAAAAAATTCTAACTTTGACACATTTCTCGGCGGCTTCCAATTAACAATCGCCAAAATTTAACTTGTATCAACCCGTATACCATCACTTGAGACAATATGGCCCGAAAATCTGACTTCTTTGAGCTAAAACTCACTTTTACTAAACTTAGCATACAACTGTTTTTCTCTCAAGGTCTATAAAATAGTTCTCAAGTGCTCTGCATGCTCTGCCTCATCTCGAGAATAGATTAGTATCTCATTGATAAAAACAACTACAAACTTATCCCAAATATGGTCAAAAATTTTGGTTCATTAAGTCCATAAAAACTGCAGGAGCATTTGTTAGTCCGAAAGGCAACAACAAGAAATTCATAGTGCCCACACCTTGTTCTCAAGGCAGTCTTGGCACATCCAACTCTTTAACTCGCAACTGGTAGTATTTGGATCTCAAATCTATCTTTGAAAACATTGTTGCCCTTTTCAACTGATCAAATAAGTCATCGATTCTCAGTAAGAGATATTTGTTCTTTATGGTCACCTTATTAAGCTGTCGATAATCAATTCAAAGTCTTATAGAACCGTCTTTCTTCTTCACAAATAATACCGAAGCACTCCAGGGAGAATAACTCTGTCTCGCAAAAACCCTTATCTGTCAACTCTTGCAATTGAGCTTTCAATTCTTTCAATTCATTTGGAGCTATCCTATACAGGGTTATGGATATCGGTGTAGTCCTAGGGACCAAATCAATACTAAACATAACTTATCTAATTGGAGGCAAACCCTAGAAATTCTTCCGGAAACACATCCGATATTCACACACTACT